>NW_027446395.1:0-60535 GCF_038048845.1 Mixophyes fleayi | reverse complement strand
TGGCATAAGACTTCTTTAATTATACTAAGTTTTTGAGCAGGTCTGCATTATACTTAATTATATAAGGGAGATGTACTTTTAGTAAAAAGTAGCTCTCCAATTTCAAAAGTACATCAACGTAGTATTAATACTTAGATTTAAAGGTGTTTTGGGATAAATGAAATACATTCCCAGCAGCCATCTCCCTTTGCCTCTATCTTATTGCATATTTTGTCCTAATGTGCTTTCATATTTACATGTCACCATGTTTCCATTGGCTAGTACCTTAAAGTCAGATGTCTGTCAAGCAAACTGACCAGTGACAGAATTGCTTTGTGAGGTTTACATCTTTATGACATCAAATGCTTCACATGAAAAATGCAGTTCATTGTCAAAAATCAGCTATATTAGGAGAGTGAGAATTGTGTTTTAGCATCAATTACACACTAAATATGCTGTCATTGTGTATTTTTAATGGATGTCTTTCAGTTTTAAAGATAGACAGACCGATAGATAGATAGATAGATAGAAAGATAGAAAGATAGATAGATAGATAGATAGACAGACAGACAGACTGATTTCAACTGGAAGCAGTGCTTACATATTGCTTAATTTTTGGTGGTTATTAAATAGTATGGGTAGGCAAGAAAAGTGCATATATCTTTTATTAGCATAAACTTACCCAAATGCGCTCTTGCATATTTAAGGCATTCAAAGTAATAATATTTCACAGCATTAATACAGTTATGTACTAGACTGGACAATGGTAAGCAGAGCCAGTACTTATATCAACCATGGCCTTATCTGTGTGAAGTTTGTATGTTCTCCCTGTGTTTGCGTAGGTTTCCTCCGGGTGCTGTGGTTTCCTCCCACACTCCAAAAAACACACTGTTAGGTTAATTGGCTGCTATCAAAATTGACCCTAGTCTCTCCCTCTCTGTCTGTGTGTGAGTGTGTGTCTATATTAGGGAATTTAGACTGTAAGCTCCAATAGGGTAGGGACTGATGTGAATGGGTTCTCTGTACAGCGCTGCGCTATTAGTGACACTATATAAATAAATGATAATGAGGATGATGATGATATGTGTTTACTATGCCTATACACATAGCCAGCTTCCACACTTGATTGGCAGATTAATGCATCATTATTGCTAAGTTTGATAACAGTTGTCTAATACAGTGACACTGGTAGAGAAAACCACTATATACATTCACATAAGCAGCTCTCATCATCATCATTTATGGCATAAGACTTCTTTAATTATACTAAGTTTTTGAGCAGGTCTGCATTATACTTAATTATATAAGGGAGATGTACTTTTAGTAAAAAGTAGCTCTCCAATTTCAAAAGTACATCAACGTAGTATTAATACTTAGATTTAAAGGTGTTTTGGGATAAATGAAATACATTCCCAGCAGCCATCTCCCTTTGCCTCTATCTTATTGCATATTTTGTCCTAATGTGCTTTCATATTTACATGTTACCATGTTTCCATTGGCTAGTACCTTAAAGTCAGATGTCTGTCAAGCAAACTGACCAGTGACAGAATTGCTTTGTGAGGTTTACATCTTTATGACATCAAATGCTTCACATGAAAAATGCAGTTCATTGTCAAAAATCAGCTATATTAGGAGAGTGAGAATTGTGTTTTAGCATCAATTACACACTAAATATGCTGTCATTGTGTATTTTTAATGGATGTCTTTCAGTTTTAAAGATAGACAGACCGATAGATAGATAGATAGATAGAAAGATAGAAAGATAGATAGATAGATAGATAGACAGACAGACAGACTGATTTCAACTGGAAGCAGTGCTTACATATTGCTTAATTTTTGGTGGTTATTAAATAGTATGGGTAGGCAAGAAAAGTGCATATATCTTTTATTAGCATAAACTTACCCAAATGCGCTCTTGCATATTTAAGGCATTCAAAGTAATAATATTTCACAGCATTAATACAGTTATGTACTAGACTGGACAATGGTAAGCAGAGCCAGTACTTATATCAACCATGGCCTTATCTGTGTGAAGTTTGTATGTTCTCCCTGTGTTTGCGTAGGTTTCCTCCGGGTGCTGTGGTTTCCTCCCACACTCCAAAAAACACACTGTTAGGTTAATTGGCTGCTATCAAAATTGACCCTAGTCTCTCCCTCTCTGTCTGTGTGTGAGTGTGTGTCTATATTAGGGAATTTAGACTGTAAGCTCCAATAGGGTAGGGACTGATGTGAATGGGTTCTCTGTACAGCGCTGCGCTATTAGTGACACTATATAAATAAATGATAATGAGGATGATGATGATATGTGTTTACTATGCCTATACACATAGCCAGCTTCCACACTTGATTGGCAGATTAATGCATCATTATTGCTAAGTTTGATAACAGTTGTCTAATACAGTGACACTGGTAGAGAAAACCACTATATACATTCACATAAGCAGCTCTCATCATCATCATTTATGGCATAAGACTTCTTTAATTATACTAAGTTTTTGAGCAGGTCTGCATTATACTTAATTATATAAGGGAGATGTACTTTTAGTAAAAAGTAGCTCTCCAATTTCAAAAGTACATCAACGTAGTATTAATACTTAGATTTAAAGGTGTTTTGGGATAAATGAAATACATTCCCAGCAGCCATCTCCCTTTGCCTCTATCTTATTGCATATTTTGTCCTAATGTGCTTTCATATTTACATGTCACCATGTTTCCATTGGCTAGTACCTTAAAGTCAGATGTCTGTCAAGCAAACTGACCAGTGACAGAATTGCTTTGTGAGGTTTACATCTTTATGACATCAAATGCTTCACATGAAAAATGCAGTTCATTGTCAAAAATCAGCTATATTAGGAGAGTGAGAATTGTGTTTTAGCATCAATTACACACTAAATATGCTGTCATTGTGTATTTTTAATGGATGTCTTTCAGTTTTAAAGATAGACAGACCGATAGATAGATAGATAGATAGAAAGATAGAAAGATAGATAGATAGATAGATAGACAGACAGACAGACTGATTTCAACTGGAAGCAGTGCTTACATATTGCTTAATTTTTGGTGGTTATTAAATAGTATGGGTAGGCAAGAAAAGTGCATATATCTTTTATTAGCATAAACTTACCCAAATGCGCTCTTGCATATTTAAGGCATTCAAAGTAATAATATTTCACAGCATTAATACAGTTATGTACTAGACTGGACAATGGTAAGCAGAGCCAGTACTTATATCAACCATGGCCTTATCTGTGTGAAGTTTGTATGTTCTCCCTGTGTTTGCGTAGGTTTCCTCCGGGTGCTGTGGTTTCCTCCCACACTCCAAAAAACACACTGTTAGGTTAATTGGCTGCTATCAAAATTGACCCTAGTCTCTCCCTCTCTGTCTGTGTGTGAGTGTGTGTCTATATTAGGGAATTTAGACTGTAAGCTCCAATAGGGTAGGGACTGATGTGAATGGGTTCTCTGTACAGCGCTGCGCTATTAGTGACACTATATAAATAAATGATAATGAGGATGATGATGATATGTGTTTACTATGCCTATACACATAGCCAGCTTCCACACTTGATTGGCAGATTAATGCATCATTATTGCTAAGTTTGATAACAGTTGTCTAATACAGTGACACTGGTAGAGAAAACCACTATATACATTCACATAAGCAGCTCTCATCATCATCATTTATGGCATAAGACTTCTTTAATTATACTAAGTTTTTGAGCAGGTCTGCATTATACTTAATTATATAAGGGAGATGTACTTTTAGTAAAAAGTAGCTCTCCAATTTCAAAAGTACATCAACGTAGTATTAATACTTAGATTTAAAGGTGTTTTGGGATAAATGAAATACATTCCCAGCAGCCATCTCCCTTTGCCTCTATCTTATTGCATATTTTGTCCTAATGTGCTTTCATATTTACATGTCACCATGTTTCCATTGGCTAGTACCTTAAAGTCAGATGTCTGTCAAGCAAACTGACCAGTGACAGAATTGCTTTGTGAGGTTTACATCTTTATGACATCAAATGCTTCACATGAAAAATGCAGTTCATTGTCAAAAATCAGCTATATTAGGAGAGTGAGAATTGTGTTTTAGCATCAATTACACACTAAATATGCTGTCATTGTGTATTTTTAATGGATGTCTTTCAGTTTTAAAGATAGACAGACCGATAGATAGATAGATAGATAGAAAGATAGAAAGATAGATAGATAGATAGATAGACAGACAGACAGACTGATTTCAACTGGAAGCAGTGCTTACATATTGCTTAATTTTTGGTGGTTATTAAATAGTATGGGTAGGCAAGAAAAGTGCATATATCTTTTATTAGCATAAACTTACCCAAATGCGCTCTTGCATATTTAAGGCATTCAAAGTAATAATATTTCACAGCATTAATACAGTTATGTACTAGACTGGACAATGGTAAGCAGAGCCAGTACTTATATCAACCATGGCCTTATCTGTGTGAAGTTTGTATGTTCTCCCTGTGTTTGCGTAGGTTTCCTCCGGGTGCTGTGGTTTCCTCCCACACTCCAAAAAACACACTGTTAGGTTAATTGGCTGCTATCAAAATTGACCCTAGTCTCTCCCTCTCTGTCTGTGTGTGAGTGTGTGTCTATATTAGGGAATTTAGACTGTAAGCTCCAATAGGGTAGGGACTGATGTGAATGGGTTCTCTGTACAGCGCTGCGCTATTAGTGACACTATATAAATAAATGATAATGAGGATGATGATGATATGTGTTTACTATGCCTATACACATAGCCAGCTTCCACACTTGATTGGCAGATTAATGCATCATTATTGCTAAGTTTGATAACAGTTGTCTAATACAGTGACACTGGTAGAGAAAACCACTATATACATTCACATAAGCAGCTCTCATCATCATCATTTATGGCATAAGACTTCTTTAATTATACTAAGTTTTTGAGCAGGTCTGCATTATACTTAATTATATAAGGGAGATGTACTTTTAGTAAAAAGTAGCTCTCCAATTTCAAAAGTACATCAACGTAGTATTAATACTTAGATTTAAAGGTGTTTTGGGATAAATGAAATACATTCCCAGCAGCCATCTCCCTTTGCCTCTATCTTATTGCATATTTTGTCCTAATGTGCTTTCATATTTACATGTCACCATGTTTCCATTGGCTAGTACCTTAAAGTCAGATGTCTGTCAAGCAAACTGACCAGTGACAGAATTGCTTTGTGAGGTTTACATCTTTATGACATCAAATGCTTCACATGAAAAATGCAGTTCATTGTCAAAAATCAGCTATATTAGGAGAGTGAGAATTGTGTTTTAGCATCAATTACACACTAAATATGCTGTCATTGTGTATTTTTAATGGATGTCTTTCAGTTTTAAAGATAGACAGACCGATAGATAGATAGATAGATAGAAAGATAGAAAGATAGATAGATAGATAGATAGACAGACAGACAGACTGATTTCAACTGGAAGCAGTGCTTACATATTGCTTAATTTTTGGTGGTTATTAAATAGTATGGGTAGGCAAGAAAAGTGCATATATCTTTTATTAGCATAAACTTACCCAAATGCGCTCTTGCATATTTAAGGCATTCAAAGTAATAATATTTCACAGCATTAATACAGTTATGTACTAGACTGGACAATGGTAAGCAGAGCCAGTACTTATATCAACCATGGCCTTATCTGTGTGAAGTTTGTATGTTCTCCCTGTGTTTGCGTAGGTTTCCTCCGGGTGCTGTGGTTTCCTCCCACACTCCAAAAAACACACTGTTAGGTTAATTGGCTGCTATCAAAATTGACCCTAGTCTCTCCCTCTCTGTCTGTGTGTGAGTGTGTGTCTATATTAGGGAATTTAGACTGTAAGCTCCAATAGGGTAGGGACTGATGTGAATGGGTTCTCTGTACAGCGCTGCGCTATTAGTGACACTATATAAATAAATGATAATGAGGATGATGATGATATGTGTTTACTATGCCTATACACATAGCCAGCTTCCACACTTGATTGGCAGATTAATGCATCATTATTGCTAAGTTTGATAACAGTTGTCTAATACAGTGACACTGGTAGAGAAAACCACTATATACATTCACATAAGCAGCTCTCATCATCATCATTTATGGCATAAGACTTCTTTAATTATACTAAGTTTTTGAGCAGGTCTGCATTATACTTAATTATATAAGGGAGATGTACTTTTAGTAAAAAGTAGCTCTCCAATTTCAAAAGTACATCAACGTAGTATTAATACTTAGATTTAAAGGTGTTTTGGGATAAATGAAATACATTCCCAGCAGCCATCTCCCTTTGCCTCTATCTTATTGCATATTTTGTCCTAATGTGCTTTCATATTTACATGTCACCATGTTTCCATTGGCTAGTACCTTAAAGTCAGATGTCTGTCAAGCAAACTGACCAGTGACAGAATTGCTTTGTGAGGTTTACATCTTTATGACATCAAATGCTTCACATGAAAAATGCAGTTCATTGTCAAAAATCAGCTATATTAGGAGAGTGAGAATTGTGTTTTAGCATCAATTACACACTAAATATGCTGTCATTGTGTATTTTTAATGGATGTCTTTCAGTTTTAAAGATAGACAGACCGATAGATAGATAGATAGATAGAAAGATAGAAAGATAGATAGATAGATAGATAGACAGACAGACAGACTGATTTCAACTGGAAGCAGTGCTTACATATTGCTTAATTTTTGGTGGTTATTAAATAGTATGGGTAGGCAAGAAAAGTGCATATATCTTTTATTAGCATAAACTTACCCAAATGCGCTCTTGCATATTTAAGGCATTCAAAGTAATAATATTTCACAGCATTAATACAGTTATGTACTAGACTGGACAATGGTAAGCAGAGCCAGTACTTATATCAACCATGGCCTTATCTGTGTGAAGTTTGTATGTTCTCCCTGTGTTTGCGTAGGTTTCCTCCGGGTGCTGTGGTTTCCTCCCACACTCCAAAAAACACACTGTTAGGTTAATTGGCTGCTATCAAAATTGACCCTAGTCTCTCCCTCTCTGTCTGTGTGTGAGTGTGTGTCTATATTAGGGAATTTAGACTGTAAGCTCCAATAGGGTAGGGACTGATGTGAATGGGTTCTCTGTACAGCGCTGCGCTATTAGTGACACTATATAAATAAATGATAATGAGGATGATGATGATATGTGTTTACTATGCCTATACACATAGCCAGCTTCCACACTTGATTGGCAGATTAATGCATCATTATTGCTAAGTTTGATAACAGTTGTCTAATACAGTGACACTGGTAGAGAAAACCACTATATACATTCACATAAGCAGCTCTCATCATCATCATTTATGGCATAAGACTTCTTTAATTATACTAAGTTTTTGAGCAGGTCTGCATTATACTTAATTATATAAGGGAGATGTACTTTTAGTAAAAAGTAGCTCTCCAATTTCAAAAGTACATCAACGTAGTATTAATACTTAGATTTAAAGGTGTTTTGGGATAAATGAAATACATTCCCAGCAGCCATCTCCCTTTGCCTCTATCTTATTGCATATTTTGTCCTAATGTGCTTTCATATTTACATGTCACCATGTTTCCATTGGCTAGTACCTTAAAGTCAGATGTCTGTCAAGCAAACTGACCAGTGACAGAATTGCTTTGTGAGGTTTACATCTTTATGACATCAAATGCTTCACATGAAAAATGCAGTTCATTGTCAAAAATCAGCTATATTAGGAGAGTGAGAATTGTGTTTTAGCATCAATTACACACTAAATATGCTGTCATTGTGTATTTTTAATGGATGTCTTTCAGTTTTAAAGATAGACAGACCGATAGATAGATAGATAGATAGAAAGATAGAAAGATAGATAGATAGATAGATAGACAGACAGACAGACTGATTTCAACTGGAAGCAGTGCTTACATATTGCTTAATTTTTGGTGGTTATTAAATAGTATGGGTAGGCAAGAAAAGTGCATATATCTTTTATTAGCATAAACTTACCCAAATGCGCTCTTGCATATTTAAGGCATTCAAAGTAATAATATTTCACAGCATTAATACAGTTATGTACTAGACTGGACAATGGTAAGCAGAGCCAGTACTTATATCAACCATGGCCTTATCTGTGTGAAGTTTGTATGTTCTCCCTGTGTTTGCGTAGGTTTCCTCCGGGTGCTGTGGTTTCCTCCCACACTCCAAAAAACACACTGTTAGGTTAATTGGCTGCTATCAAAATTGACCCTAGTCTCTCCCTCTCTGTCTGTGTGTGAGTGTGTGTCTATATTAGGGAATTTAGACTGTAAGCTCCAATAGGGTAGGGACTGATGTGAATGGGTTCTCTGTACAGCGCTGCGCTATTAGTGACACTATATAAATAAATGATAATGAGGATGATGATGATATGTGTTTACTATGCCTATACACATAGCCAGCTTCCACACTTGATTGGCAGATTAATGCATCATTATTGCTAAGTTTGATAACAGTTGTCTAATACAGTGACACTGGTAGAGAAAACCACTATATACATTCACATAAGCAGCTCTCATCATCATCATTTATGGCATAAGACTTCTTTAATTATACTAAGTTTTTGAGCAGGTCTGCATTATACTTAATTATATAAGGGAGATGTACTTTTAGTAAAAAGTAGCTCTCCAATTTCAAAAGTACATCAACGTAGTATTAATACTTAGATTTAAAGGTGTTTTGGGATAAATGAAATACATTCCCAGCAGCCATCTCCCTTTGCCTCTATCTTATTGCATATTTTGTCCTAATGTGCTTTCATATTTACATGTCACCATGTTTCCATTGGCTAGTACCTTAAAGTCAGATGTCTGTCAAGCAAACTGACCAGTGACAGAATTGCTTTGTGAGGTTTACATCTTTATGACATCAAATGCTTCACATGAAAAATGCAGTTCATTGTCAAAAATCAGCTATATTAGGAGAGTGAGAATTGTGTTTTAGCATCAATTACACACTAAATATGCTGTCATTGTGTATTTTTAATGGATGTCTTTCAGTTTTAAAGATAGACAGACCGATAGATAGATAGATAGATAGAAAGATAGAAAGATAGATAGATAGATAGATAGACAGACAGACAGACTGATTTCAACTGGAAGCAGTGCTTACATATTGCTTAATTTTTGGTGGTTATTAAATAGTATGGGTAGGCAAGAAAAGTGCATATATCTTTTATTAGCATAAACTTACCCAAATGCGCTCTTGCATATTTAAGGCATTCAAAGTAATAATATTTCACAGCATTAATACAGTTATGTACTAGACTGGACAATGGTAAGCAGAGCCAGTACTTATATCAACCATGGCCTTATCTGTGTGAAGTTTGTATGTTCTCCCTGTGTTTGCGTAGGTTTCCTCCGGGTGCTGTGGTTTCCTCCCACACTCCAAAAAACACACTGTTAGGTTAATTGGCTGCTATCAAAATTGACCCTAGTCTCTCCCTCTCTGTCTGTGTGTGAGTGTGTGTCTATATTAGGGAATTTAGACTGTAAGCTCCAATAGGGTAGGGACTGATGTGAATGGGTTCTCTGTACAGCGCTGCGCTATTAGTGACACTATATAAATAAATGATAATGAGGATGATGATGATATGTGTTTACTATGCCTATACACATAGCCAGCTTCCACACTTGATTGGCAGATTAATGCATCATTATTGCTAAGTTTGATAACAGTTGTCTAATACAGTGACACTGGTAGAGAAAACCACTATATACATTCACATAAGCAGCTCTCATCATCATCATTTATGGCATAAGACTTCTTTAATTATACTAAGTTTTTGAGCAGGTCTGCATTATACTTAATTATATAAGGGAGATGTACTTTTAGTAAAAAGTAGCTCTCCAATTTCAAAAGTACATCAACGTAGTATTAATACTTAGATTTAAAGGTGTTTTGGGATAAATGAAATACATTCCCAGCAGCCATCTCCCTTTGCCTCTATCTTATTGCATATTTTGTCCTAATGTGCTTTCATATTTACATGTCACCATGTTTCCATTGGCTAGTACCTTAAAGTCAGATGTCTGTCAAGCAAACTGACCAGTGACAGAATTGCTTTGTGAGGTTTACATCTTTATGACATCAAATGCTTCACATGAAAAATGCAGTTCATTGTCAAAAATCAGCTATATTAGGAGAGTGAGAATTGTGTTTTAGCATCAATTACACACTAAATATGCTGTCATTGTGTATTTTTAATGGATGTCTTTCAGTTTTAAAGATAGACAGACCGATAGATAGATAGATAGATAGAAAGATAGAAAGATAGATAGATAGATAGATAGACAGACAGACAGACTGATTTCAACTGGAAGCAGTGCTTACATATTGCTTAATTTTTGGTGGTTATTAAATAGTATGGGTAGGCAAGAAAAGTGCATATATCTTTTATTAGCATAAACTTACCCAAATGCGCTCTTGCATATTTAAGGCATTCAAAGTAATAATATTTCACAGCATTAATACAGTTATGTACTAGACTGGACAATGGTAAGCAGAGCCAGTACTTATATCAACCATGGCCTTATCTGTGTGAAGTTTGTATGTTCTCCCTGTGTTTGCGTAGGTTTCCTCCGGGTGCTGTGGTTTCCTCCCACACTCCAAAAAACACACTGTTAGGTTAATTGGCTGCTATCAAAATTGACCCTAGTCTCTCCCTCTCTGTCTGTGTGTGAGTGTGTGTCTATATTAGGGAATTTAGACTGTAAGCTCCAATAGGGTAGGGACTGATGTGAATGGGTTTTCTGTACAGCGCTGCGCTATTAGTGACACTATATAAATAAATGATAATGAGGATGATGATGATATGTGTTTACTATGCCTATACACATAGCCAGCTTCCACACTTGATTGGCAGATTAATGCATCATTATTGCTAAGTTTGATAACAGTTGTCTAATACAGTGACACTGGTAGAGAAAACCACTATATACATTCACATAAGCAGCTCTCATCATCATCATTTATGGCATAAGACTTCTTTAATTATACTAAGTTTTTGAGCAGGTCTGCATTATACTTAATTATATAAGGGAGATGTACTTTTAGTAAAAAGTAGCTCTCCAATTTCAAAAGTACATCAACGTAGTATTAATACTTAGATTTAAAGGTGTTTTGGGATAAATGAAATACATTCCCAGCAGCCATCTCCCTTTGCCTCTATCTTATTGCATATTTTGTCCTAATGTGCTTTCATATTTACATGTCACCATGTTTCCATTGGCTAGTACCTTAAAGTCAGATGTCTGTCAAGCAAACTGACCAGTGACAGAATTGCTTTGTGAGGTTTACATCTTTATGACATCAAATGCTTCACATGAAAAATGCAGTTCATTGTCAAAAATCAGCTATATTAGGAGAGTGAGAATTGTGTTTTAGCATCAATTACACACTAAATATGCTGTCATTGTGTATTTTTAATGGATGTCTTTCAGTTTTAAAGATAGACAGACCGATAGATAGATAGATAGATAGAAAGATAGAAAGATAGATAGATAGATAGATAGACAGACAGACAGACTGATTTCAACTGGAAGCAGTGCTTACATATTGCTTAATTTTTGGTGGTTATTAAATAGTATGGGTAGGCAAGAAAAGTGCATATATCTTTTATTAGCATAAACTTACCCAAATGCGCTCTTGCATATTTAAGGCATTCAAAGTAATAATATTTCACAGCATTAATACAGTTATGTACTAGACTGGACAATGGTAAGCAGAGCCAGTACTTATATCAACCATGGCCTTATCTGTGTGAAGTTTGTATGTTCTCCCTGTGTTTGCGTAGGTTTCCTCCGGGTGCTGTGGTTTCCTCCCACACTCCAAAAAACACACTGTTAGGTTAATTGGCTGCTATCAAAATTGACCCTAGTCTCTCCCTCTCTGTCTGTGTGTGAGTGTGTGTCTATATTAGGGAATTTAGACTGTAAGCTCCAATAGGGTAGGGACTGATGTGAATGGGTTCTCTGTACAGCGCTGCGCTATTAGTGACACTATATAAATAAATGATAATGAGGATGATGATGATATGTGTTTACTATGCCTATACACATAGCCAGCTTCCACACTTGATTGGCAGATTAATGCATCATTATTGCTAAGTTTGATAACAGTTGTCTAATACAGTGACACTGGTAGAGAAAACCACTATATACATTCACATAAGCAGCTCTCATCATCATCATTTATGGCATAAGACTTCTTTAATTATACTAAGTTTTTGAGCAGGTCTGCATTATACTTAATTATATAAGGGAGATGTACTTTTAGTAAAAAGTAGCTCTCCAATTTCAAAAGTACATCAACGTAGTATTAATACTTAGATTTAAAGGTGTTTTGGGATAAATGAAATACATTCCCAGCAGCCATCTCCCTTTGCCTCTATCTTATTGCATATTTTGTCCTAATGTGCTTTCATATTTACATGTCACCATGTTTCCATTGGCTAGTACCTTAAAGTCAGATGTCTGTCAAGCAAACTGACCAGTGACAGAATTGCTTTGTGAGGTTTACATCTTTATGACATCAAATGCTTCACATGAAAAATGCAGTTCATTGTCAAAAATCAGCTATATTAGGAGAGTGAGAATTGTGTTTTAGCATCAATTACACACTAAATATGCTGTCATTGTGTATTTTTAATGGATGTCTTTCAGTTTTAAAGATAGACAGACCGATAGATAGATAGATAGATAGAAAGATAGAAAGATAGATAGATAGATAGATAGACAGACAGACAGACTGATTTCAACTGGAAGCAGTGCTTACATATTGCTTAATTTTTGGTGGTTATTAAATAGTATGGGTAGGCAAGAAAAGTGCATATATCTTTTATTAGCATAAACTTACCCAAATGCGCTCTTGCATATTTAAGGCATTCAAAGTAATAATATTTCACAGCATTAATACAGTTATGTACTAGACTGGACAATGGTAAGCAGAGCCAGTACTTATATCAACCATGGCCTTATCTGTGTGAAGTTTGTATGTTCTCCCTGTGTTTGCGTAGGTTTCCTCCGGGTGCTGTGGTTTCCTCCCACACTCCAAAAAACACACTGTTAGGTTAATTGGCTGCTATCAAAATTGACCCTAGTCTCTCCCTCTCTGTCTGTGTGTGAGTGTGTGTCTATATTAGGGAATTTAGACTGTAAGCTCCAATAGGGTAGGGACTGATGTGAATGGGTTCTCTGTACAGCGCTGCGCTATTAGTGACACTATATAAATAAATGATAATGAGGATGATGATGATATGTGTTTACTATGCCTATACACATAGCCAGCTTCCACACTTGATTGGCAGATTAATGCATCATTATTGCTAAGTTTGATAACAGTTGTCTAATACAGTGACACTGGTAGAGAAAACCACTATATACATTCACATAAGCAGCTCTCATCATCATCATTTATGGCATAAGACTTCTTTAATTATACTAAGTTTTTGAGCAGGTCTGCATTATACTTAATTATATAAGGGAGATGTACTTTTAGTAAAAAGTAGCTCTCCAATTTCAAAAGTACATCAACGTAGTATTAATACTTAGATTTAAAGGTGTTTTGGGATAAATGAAATACATTCCCAGCAGCCATCTCCCTTTGCCTCTATCTTATTGCATATTTTGTCCTAATGTGCTTTCATATTTACATGTCACCATGTTTCCATTGGCTAGTACCTTAAAGTCAGATGTCTGTCAAGCAAACTGACCAGTGACAGAATTGCTTTGTGAGGTTTACATCTTTATGACATCAAATGCTTCACATGAAAAATGCAGTTCATTGTCAAAAATCAGCTATATTAGGAGAGTGAGAATTGTGTTTTAGCATCAATTACACACTAAATATGCTGTCATTGTGTATTTTTAATGGATGTCTTTCAGTTTTAAAGATAGACAGACCGATAGATAGATAGATAGATAGAAAGATAGAAAGATAGATAGATAGATAGATAGACAGACAGACAGACTGATTTCAACTGGAAGCAGTGCTTACATATTGCTTAATTTTTGGTGGTTATTAAATAGTATGGGTAGGCAAGAAAAGTGCATATATCTTTTATTAGCATAAACTTACCCAAATGCGCTCTTGCATATTTAAGGCATTCAAAGTAATAATATTTCACAGCATTAATACAGTTATGTACTAGACTGGACAATGGTAAGCAGAGCCAGTACTTATATCAACCATGGCCTTATCTGTGTGAAGTTTGTATGTTCTCCCTGTGTTTGCGTAGGTTTCCTCCGGGTGCTGTGGTTTCCTCCCACACTCCAAAAAACACACTGTTAGGTTAATTGGCTGCTATCAAAATTGACCCTAGTCTCTCCCTCTCTGTCTGTGTGTGAGTGTGTGTCTATATTAGGGAATTTAGACTGTAAGCTCCAATAGGGTAGGGACTGATGTGAATGGGTTCTCTGTACAGCGCTGCGCTATTAGTGACACTATATAAATAAATGATAATGAGGATGATGATGATATGTGTTTACTATGCCTATACACATAGCCAGCTTCCACACTTGATTGGCAGATTAATGCATCATTATTGCTAAGTTTGATAACAGTTGTCTAATACAGTGACACTGGTAGAGAAAACCACTATATACATTCACATAAGCAGCTCTCATCATCATCATTTATGGCATAAGACTTCTTTAATTATACTAAGTTTTTGAGCAGGTCTGCATTATACTTAATTATATAAGGGAGATGTACTTTTAGTAAAAAGTAGCTCTCCAATTTCAAAAGTACATCAACGTAGTATTAATACTTAGATTTAAAGGTGTTTTGGGATAAATGAAATACATTCCCAGCAGCCATCTCCCTTTGCCTCTATCTTATTGCATATTTTGTCCTAATGTGCTTTCATATTTACATGTCACCATGTTTCCATTGGCTAGTACCTTAAAGTCAGATGTCTGTCAAGCAAACTGACCAGTGACAGAATTGCTTTGTGAGGTTTACATCTTTATGACATCAAATGCTTCACATGAAAAATGCAGTTCATTGTCAAAAATCAGCTATATTAGGAGAGTGAGAATTGTGTTTTAGCATCAATTACACACTAAATATGCTGTCATTGTGTATTTTTAATGGATGTCTTTCAGTTTTAAAGATAGACAGACCGATAGATAGATAGATAGATAGAAAGATAGAAAGATAGATAGATAGATAGATAGACAGACAGACAGACTGATTTCAACTGGAAGCAGTGCTTACATATTGCTTAATTTTTGGTGGTTATTAAATAGTATGGGTAGGCAAGAAAAGTGCATATATCTTTTATTAGCATAAACTTACCCAAATGCGCTCTTGCATATTTAAGGCATTCAAAGTAATAATATTTCACAGCATTAATACAGTTATGTACTAGACTGGACAATGGTAAGCAGAGCCAGTACTTATATCAACCATGGCCTTATCTGTGTGAAGTTTGTATGTTCTCCCTGTGTTTGCGTAGGTTTCCTCCGGGTGCTGTGGTTTCCTCCCACACTCCAAAAAACACACTGTTAGGTTAATTGGCTGCTATCAAAATTGACCCTAGTCTCTCCCTCTCTGTCTGTGTGTGAGTGTGTGTCTATATTAGGGAATTTAGACTGTAAGCTCCAATAGGGTAGGGACTGATGTGAATGGGTTCTCTGTACAGCGCTGCGCTATTAGTGACACTATATAAATAAATGATAATGAGGATGATGATGATATGTGTTTACTATGCCTATACACATAGCCAGCTTCCACACTTGATTGGCAGATTAATGCATCATTATTGCTAAGTTTGATAACAGTTGTCTAATACAGTGACACTGGTAGAGAAAACCACTATATACATTCACATAAGCAGCTCTCATCATCATCATTTATGGCATAAGACTTCTTTAATTATACTAAGTTTTTGAGCAGGTCTGCATTATACTTAATTATATAAGGGAGATGTACTTTTAGTAAAAAGTAGCTCTCCAATTTCAAAAGTACATCAACGTAGTATTAATACTTAGATTTAAAGGTGTTTTGGGATAAATGAAATACATTCCCAGCAGCCATCTCCCTTTGCCTCTATCTTATTGCATATTTTGTCCTAATGTGCTTTCATATTTACATGTCACCATGTTTCCATTGGCTAGTACCTTAAAGTCAGATGTCTGTCAAGCAAACTGACCAGTGACAGAATTGCTTTGTGAGGTTTACATCTTTATGACATCAAATGCTTCACATGAAAAATGCAGTTCATTGTCAAAAATCAGCTATATTAGGAGAGTGAGAATTGTGTTTTAGCATCAATTACACACTAAATATGCTGTCATTGTGTATTTTTAATGGATGTCTTTCAGTTTTAAAGATAGACAGACCGATAGATAGATAGATAGATAGAAAGATAGAAAGATAGATAGATAGATAGATAGACAGACAGACAGACTGATTTCAACTGGAAGCAGTGCTTACATATTGCTTAATTTTTGGTGGTTATTAAATAGTATGGGTAGGCAAGAAAAGTGCATATATCTTTTATTAGCATAAACTTACCCAAATGCGCTCTTGCATATTTAAGGCATTCAAAGTAATAATATTTCACAGCATTAATACAGTTATGTACTAGACTGGACAATGGTAAGCAGAGCCAGTACTTATATCAACCATGGCCTTATCTGTGTGAAGTTTGTATGTTCTCCCTGTGTTTGCGTAGGTTTCCTCCGGGTGCTGTGGTTTCCTCCCACACTCCAAAAAACACACTGTTAGGTTAATTGGCTGCTATCAAAATTGACCCTAGTCTCTCCCTCTCTGTCTGTGTGTGAGTGTGTGTCTATATTAGGGAATTTAGACTGTAAGCTCCAATAGGGTAGGGACTGATGTGAATGGGTTCTCTGTACAGCGCTGCGCTATTAGTGACACTATATAAATAAATGATAATGAGGATGATGATGATATGTGTTTACTATGCCTATACACATAGCCAGCTTCCACACTTGATTGGCAGATTAATGCATCATTATTGCTAAGTTTGATAACAGTTGTCTAATACAGTGACACTGGTAGAGAAAACCACTATATACATTCACATAAGCAGCTCTCATCATCATCATTTATGGCATAAGACTTCTTTAATTATACTAAGTTTTTGAGCAGGTCTGCATTATACTTAATTATATAAGGGAGATGTACTTTTAGTAAAAAGTAGCTCTCCAATTTCAAAAGTACATCAACGTAGTATTAATACTTAGATTTAAAGGTGTTTTGGGATAAATGAAATACATTCCCAGCAGCCATCTCCCTTTGCCTCTATCTTATTGCATATTTTGTCCTAATGTGCTTTCATATTTACATGTCACCATGTTTCCATTGGCTAGTACCTTAAAGTCAGATGTCTGTCAAGCAAACTGACCAGTGACAGAATTGCTTTGTGAGGTTTACATCTTTATGACATCAAATGCTTCACATGAAAAATGCAGTTCATTGTCAAAAATCAGCTATATTAGGAGAGTGAGAATTGTGTTTTAGCATCAATTACACACTAAATATGCTGTCATTGTGTATTTTTAATGGATGTCTTTCAGTTTTAAAGATAGACAGACCGATAGATAGATAGATAGATAGAAAGATAGAAAGATAGATAGATAGATAGATAGACAGACAGACAGACTGATTTCAACTGGAAGCAGTGCTTACATATTGCTTAATTTTTGGTGGTTATTAAATAGTATGGGTAGGCAAGAAAAGTGCATATATCTTTTATTAGCATAAACTTACCCAAATGCGCTCTTGCATATTTAAGGCATTCAAAGTAATAATATTTCACAGCATTAATACAGTTATGTACTAGACTGGACAATGGTAAGCAGAGCCAGTACTTATATCAACCATGGCCTTATCTGTGTGAAGTTTGTATGTTCTCCCTGTGTTTGCGTAGGTTTCCTCCGGGTGCTGTGGTTTCCTCCCACACTCCAAAAAACACACTGTTAGGTTAATTGGCTGCTATCAAAATTGACCCTAGTCTCTCCCTCTCTGTCTGTGTGTGAGTGTGTGTCTATATTAGGGAATTTAGACTGTAAGCTCCAATAGGGTAGGGACTGATGTGAATGGGTTCTCTGTACAGCGCTGCGCTATTAGTGACACTATATAAATAAATGATAATGAGGATGATGATGATATGTGTTTACTATGCCTATACACATAGCCAGCTTCCACACTTGATTGGCAGATTAATGCATCATTATTGCTAAGTTTGATAACAGTTGTCTAATACAGTGACACTGGTAGAGAAAACCACTATATACATTCACATAAGCAGCTCTCATCATCATCATTTATGGCATAAGACTTCTTTAATTATACTAAGTTTTTGAGCAGGTCTGCATTATACTTAATTATATAAGGGAGATGTACTTTTAGTAAAAAGTAGCTCTCCAATTTCAAAAGTACATCAACGTAGTATTAATACTTAGATTTAAAGGTGTTTTGGGATAAATGAAATACATTCCCAGCAGCCATCTCCCTTTGCCTCTATCTTATTGCATATTTTGTCCTAATGTGCTTTCATATTTACATGTCACCATGTTTCCATTGGCTAGTACCTTAAAGTCAGATGTCTGTCAAGCAAACTGACCAGTGACAGAATTGCTTTGTGAGGTTTACATCTTTATGACATCAAATGCTTCACATGAAAAATGCAGTTCATTGTCAAAAATCAGCTATATTAGGAGAGTGAGAATTGTGTTTTAGCATCAATTACACACTAAATATGCTGTCATTGTGTATTTTTAATGGATGTCTTTCAGTTTTAAAGATAGACAGACCGATAGATAGATAGATAGATAGAAAGATAGAAAGATAGATAGATAGATAGATAGACAGACAGACAGACTGATTTCAACTGGAAGCAGTGCTTACATATTGCTTAATTTTTGGTGGTTATTAAATAGTATGGGTAGGCAAGAAAAGTGCATATATCTTTTATTAGCATAAACTTACCCAAATGCGCTCTTGCATATTTAAGGCATTCAAAGTAATAATATTTCACAGCATTAATACAGTTATGTACTAGACTGGACAATGGTAAGCAGAGCCAGTACTTATATCAACCATGGCCTTATCTGTGTGAAGTTTGTATGTTCTCCCTGTGTTTGCGTAGGTTTCCTCCGGGTGCTGTGGTTTCCTCCCACACTCCAAAAAACACACTGTTAGGTTAATTGGCTGCTATCAAAATTGACCCTAGTCTCTCCCTCTCTGTCTGTGTGTGAGTGTGTGTCTATATTAGGGAATTTAGACTGTAAGCTCCAATAGGGTAGGGACTGATGTGAATGGGTTCTCTGTACAGCGCTGCGCTATTAGTGACACTATATAAATAAATGATAATGAGGATGATGATGATATGTGTTTACTATGCCTATACACATAGCCAGCTTCCACACTTGATTGGCAGATTAATGCATCATTATTGCTAAGTTTGATAACAGTTGTCTAATACAGTGACACTGGTAGAGAAAACCACTATATACATTCACATAAGCAGCTCTCATCATCATCATTTATGGCATAAGACTTCTTTAATTATACTAAGTTTTTGAGCAGGTCTGCATTATACTTAATTATATAAGGGAGATGTACTTTTAGTAAAAAGTAGCTCTCCAATTTCAAAAGTACATCAACGTAGTATTAATACTTAGATTTAAAGGTGTTTTGGGATAAATGAAATACATTCCCAGCAGCCATCTCCCTTTGCCTCTATCTTATTGCATATTTTGTCCTAATGTGCTTTCATATTTACATGTCACCATGTTTCCATTGGCTAGTACCTTAAAGTCAGATGTCTGTCAAGCAAACTGACCAGTGACAGAATTGCTTTGTGAGGTTTACATCTTTATGACATCAAATGCTTCACATGAAAAATGCAGTTCATTGTCAAAAATCAGCTATATTAGGAGAGTGAGAATTGTGTTTTAGCATCAATTACACACTAAATATGCTGTCATTGTGTATTTTTAATGGATGTCTTTCAGTTTTAAAGATAGACAGACCGATAGATAGATAGATAGATAGAAAGATAGAAAGATAGATAGATAGATAGATAGACAGACAGACAGACTGATTTCAACTGGAAGCAGTGCTTACATATTGCTTAATTTTTGGTGGTTATTAAATAGTATGGGTAGGCAAGAAAAGTGCATATATCTTTTATTAGCATAAACTTACCCAAATGCGCTCTTGCATATTTAAGGCATTCAAAGTAATAATATTTCACAGCATTAATACAGTTATGTACTAGACTGGACAATGGTAAGCAGAGCCAGTACTTATATCAACCATGGCCTTATCTGTGTGAAGTTTGTATGTTCTCCCTGTGTTTGCGTAGGTTTCCTCCGGGTGCTGTGGTTTCCTCCCACACTCCAAAAAACACACTGTTAGGTTAATTGGCTGCTATCAAAATTGACCCTAGTCTCTCCCTCTCTGTCTGTGTGTGAGTGTGTGTCTATATTAGGGAATTTAGACTGTAAGCTCCAATAGGGTAGGGACTGATGTGAATGGGTTCTCTGTACAGCGCTGCGCTATTAGTGACACTATATAAATAAATGATAATGAGGATGATGATGATATGTGTTTACTATGCCTATACACATAGCCAGCTTCCACACTTGATTGGCAGATTAATGCATCATTATTGCTAAGTTTGATAACAGTTGTCTAATACAGTGACACTGGTAGAGAAAACCACTATATACATTCACATAAGCAGCTCTCATCATCATCATTTATGGCATAAGACTTCTTTAATTATACTAAGTTTTTGAGCAGGTCTGCATTATACTTAATTATATAAGGGAGATGTACTTTTAGTAAAAAGTAGCTCTCCAATTTCAAAAGTACATCAACGTAGTATTAATACTTAGATTTAAAGGTGTTTTGGGATAAATGAAATACATTCCCAGCAGCCATCTCCCTTTGCCTCTATCTTATTGCATATTTTGTCCTAATGTGCTTTCATATTTACATGTCACCATGTTTCCATTGGCTAGTACCTTAAAGTCAGATGTCTGTCAAGCAAACTGACCAGTGACAGAATTGCTTTGTGAGGTTTACATCTTTATGACATCAAATGCTTCACATGAAAAATGCAGTTCATTGTCAAAAATCAGCTATATTAGGAGAGTGAGAATTGTGTTTTAGCATCAATTACACACTAAATATGCTGTCATTGTGTATTTTTAATGGATGTCTTTCAGTTTTAAAGATAGACAGACCGATAGATAGATAGATAGATAGAAAGATAGAAAGATAGATAGATAGATAGATAGACAGACAGACAGACTGATTTCAACTGGAAGCAGTGCTTACATATTGCTTAATTTTTGGTGGTTATTAAATAGTATGGGTAGGCAAGAAAAGTGCATATATCTTTTATTAGCATAAACTTACCCAAATGCGCTCTTGCATATTTAAGGCATTCAAAGTAATAATATTTCACAGCATTAATACAGTTATGTACTAGACTGGACAATGGTAAGCAGAGCCAGTACTTATATCAACCATGGCCTTATCTGTGTGAAGTTTGTATGTTCTCCCTGTGTTTGCGTAGGTTTCCTCCGGGTGCTGTGGTTTCCTCCCACACTCCAAAAAACACACTGTTAGGTTAATTGGCTGCTATCAAAATTGACCCTAGTCTCTCCCTCTCTGTCTGTGTGTGAGTGTGTGTCTATATTAGGGAATTTAGACTGTAAGCTCCAATAGGGTAGGGACTGATGTGAATGGGTTTTCTGTACAGCGCTGCGCTATTAGTGACACTATATAAATAAATGATAATGAGGATGATGATGATATGTGTTTACTATGCCTATACACATAGCCAGCTTCCACACTTGATTGGCAGATTAATGCATCATTATTGCTAAGTTTGATAACAGTTGTCTAATACAGTGACACTGGTAGAGAAAACCACTATATACATTCACATAAGCAGCTCTCATCATCATCATTTATGGCATAAGACTTCTTTAATTATACTAAGTTTTTGAGCAGGTCTGCATTATACTTAATTATATAAGGGAGATGTACTTTTAGTAAAAAGTAGCTCTCCAATTTCAAAAGTACATCAACGTAGTATTAATACTTAGATTTAAAGGTGTTTTGGGATAAATGAAATACATTCCCAGCAGCCATCTCCCTTTGCCTCTATCTTATTGCATATTTTGTCCTAATGTGCTTTCATATTTACATGTCACCATGTTTCCATTGGCTAGTACCTTAAAGTCAGATGTCTGTCAAGCAAACTGACCAGTGACAGAATTGCTTTGTGAGGTTTACATCTTTATGACATCAAATGCTTCACATGAAAAATGCAGTTCATTGTCAAAAATCAGCTATATTAGGAGAGTGAGAATTGTGTTTTAGCATCAATTACACACTAAATATGCTGTCATTGTGTATTTTTAATGGATGTCTTTCAGTTTTAAAGATAGACAGACCGATAGATAGATAGATAGATAGAAAGATAGAAAGATAGATAGATAGATAGATAGACAGACAGACAGACTGATTTCAACTGGAAGCAGTGCTTACATATTGCTTAATTTTTGGTGGTTATTAAATAGTATGGGTAGGCAAGAAAAGTGCATATATCTTTTATTAGCATAAACTTACCCAAATGCGCTCTTGCATATTTAAGGCATTCAAAGTAATAATATTTCACAGCATTAATACAGTTATGTACTAGACTGGACAATGGTAAGCAGAGCCAGTACTTATATCAACCATGGCCTTATCTGTGTGAAGTTTGTATGTTCTCCCTGTGTTTGCGTAGGTTTCCTCCGGGTGCTGTGGTTTCCTCCCACACTCCAAAAAACACACTGTTAGGTTAATTGGCTGCTATCAAAATTGACCCTAGTCTCTCCCTCTCTGTCTGTGTGTGAGTGTGTGTCTATATTAGGGAATTTAGACTGTAAGCTCCAATAGGGTAGGGACTGATGTGAATGGGTTCTCTGTACAGCGCTGCGCTATTAGTGACACTATATAAATAAATGATAATGAGGATGATGATGATATGTGTTTACTATGCCTATACACATAGCCAGCTTCCACACTTGATTGGCAGATTAATGCATCATTATTGCTAAGTTTGATAACAGTTGTCTAATACAGTGACACTGGTAGAGAAAACCACTATATACATTCACATAAGCAGCTCTCATCATCATCATTTATGGCATAAGACTTCTTTAATTATACTAAGTTTTTGAGCAGGTCTGCATTATACTTAATTATATAAGGGAGATGTACTTTTAGTAAAAAGTAGCTCTCCAATTTCAAAAGTACATCAACGTAGTATTAATACTTAGATTTAAAGGTGTTTTGGGATAAATGAAATACATTCCCAGCAGCCATCTCCCTTTGCCTCTATCTTATTGCATATTTTGTCCTAATGTGCTTTCATATTTACATGTCACCATGTTTCCATTGGCTAGTACCTTAAAGTCAGATGTCTGTCAAGCAAACTGACCAGTGACAGAATTGCTTTGTGAGGTTTACATCTTTATGACATCAAATGCTTCACATGAAAAATGCAGTTCATTGTCAAAAATCAGCTATATTAGGAGAGTGAGAATTGTGTTTTAGCATCAATTACACACTAAATATGCTGTCATTGTGTATTTTTAATGGATGTCTTTCAGTTTTAAAGATAGACAGACCGATAGATAGATAGATAGATAGAAAGATAGAAAGATAGATAGATAGATAGATAGACAGACAGACAGACTGATTTCAACTGGAAGCAGTGCTTACATATTGCTTAATTTTTGGTGGTTATTAAATAGTATGGGTAGGCAAGAAAAGTGCATATATCTTTTATTAGCATAAACTTACCCAAATGCGCTCTTGCATATTTAAGGCATTCAAAGTAATAATATTTCACAGCATTAATACAGTTATGTACTAGACTGGACAATGGTAAGCAGAGCCAGTACTTATATCAACCATGGCCTTATCTGTGTGAAGTTTGTATGTTCTCCCTGTGTTTGCGTAGGTTTCCTCCGGGTGCTGTGGTTTCCTCCCACACTCCAAAAAACACACTGTTAGGTTAATTGGCTGCTATCAAAATTGACCCTAGTCTCTCCCTCTCTGTCTGTGTGTGAGTGTGTGTCTATATTAGGGAATTTAGACTGTAAGCTCCAATAGGGTAGGGACTGATGTGAATGGGTTCTCTGTACAGCGCTGCGCTATTAGTGACACTATATAAATAAATGATAATGAGGATGATGATGATATGTGTTTACTATGCCTATACACATAGCCAGCTTCCACACTTGATTGGCAGATTAATGCATCATTATTGCTAAGTTTGATAACAGTTGTCTAATACAGTGACACTGGTAGAGAAAACCACTATATACATTCACATAAGCAGCTCTCATCATCATCATTTATGGCATAAGACTTCTTTAATTATACTAAGTTTTTGAGCAGGTCTGCATTATACTTAATTATATAAGGGAGATGTACTTTTAGTAAAAAGTAGCTCTCCAATTTCAAAAGTACATCAACGTAGTATTAATACTTAGATTTAAAGGTGTTTTGGGATAAATGAAATACATTCCCAGCAGCCATCTCCCTTTGCCTCTATCTTATTGCATATTTTGTCCTAATGTGCTTTCATATTTACATGTCACCATGTTTCCATTGGCTAGTACCTTAAAGTCAGATGTCTGTCAAGCAAACTGACCAGTGACAGAATTGCTTTGTGAGGTTTACATCTTTATGACATCAAATGCTTCACATGAAAAATGCAGTTCATTGTCAAAAATCAGCTATATTAGGAGAGTGAGAATTGTGTTTTAGCATCAATTACACACTAAATATGCTGTCATTGTGTATTTTTAATGGATGTCTTTCAGTTTTAAAGATAGACAGACCGATAGATAGATAGATAGATAGAAAGATAGAAAGATAGATAGATAGATAGATAGACAGACAGACAGACTGATTTCAACTGGAAGCAGTGCTTACATATTGCTTAATTTTTGGTGGTTATTAAATAGTATGGGTAGGCAAGAAAAGTGCATATATCTTTTATTAGCATAAACTTACCCAAATGCGCTCTTGCATATTTAAGGCATTCAAAGTAATAATATTTCACAGCATTAATACAGTTATGTACTAGACTGGACAATGGTAAGCAGAGCCAGTACTTATATCAACCATGGCCTTATCTGTGTGAAGTTTGTATGTTCTCCCTGTGTTTGCGTAGGTTTCCTCCGGGTGCTGTGGTTTCCTCCCACACTCCAAAAAACACACTGTTAGGTTAATTGGCTGCTATCAAAATTGACCCTAGTCTCTCCCTCTCTGTCTGTGTGTGAGTGTGTGTCTATATTAGGGAATTTAGACTGTAAGCTCCAATAGGGTAGGGACTGATGTGAATGGGTTCTCTGTACAGCGCTGCGCTATTAGTGACACTATATAAATAAATGATAATGAGGATGATGATGATATGTGTTTACTATGCCTATACACATAGCCAGCTTCCACACTTGATTGGCAGATTAATGCATCATTATTGCTAAGTTTGATAACAGTTGTCTAATACAGTGACACTGGTAGAGAAAACCACTATATACATTCACATAAGCAGCTCTCATCATCATCATTTATGGCATAAGACTTCTTTAATTATACTAAGTTTTTGAGCAGGTCTGCATTATACTTAATTATATAAGGGAGATGTACTTTTAGTAAAAAGTAGCTCTCCAATTTCAAAAGTACATCAACGTAGTATTAATACTTAGATTTAAAGGTGTTTTGGGATAAATGAAATACATTCCCAGCAGCCATCTCCCTTTGCCTCTATCTTATTGCATATTTTGTCCTAATGTGCTTTCATATTTACATGTCACCATGTTTCCATTGGCTAGTACCTTAAAGTCAGATGTCTGTCAAGCAAACTGACCAGTGACAGAATTGCTTTGTGAGGTTTACATCTTTATGACATCAAATGCTTCACATGAAAAATGCAGTTCATTGTCAAAAATCAGCTATATTAGGAGAGTGAGAATTGTGTTTTAGCATCAATTACACACTAAATATGCTGTCATTGTGTATTTTTAATGGATGTCTTTCAGTTTTAAAGATAGACAGACCGATAGATAGATAGATAGATAGAAAGATAGAAAGATAGATAGATAGATAGATAGACAGACAGACAGACTGATTTCAACTGGAAGCAGTGCTTACATATTGCTTAATTTTTGGTGGTTATTAAATAGTATGGGTAGGCAAGAAAAGTGCATATATCTTTTATTAGCATAAACTTACCCAAATGCGCTCTTGCATATTTAAGGCATTCAAAGTAATAATATTTCACAGCATTAATACAGTTATGTACTAGACTGGACAATGGTAAGCAGAGCCAGTACTTATATCAACCATGGCCTTATCTGTGTGAAGTTTGTATGTTCTCCCTGTGTTTGCGTAGGTTTCCTCCGGGTGCTGTGGTTTCCTCCCACACTCCAAAAAACACACTGTTAGGTTAATTGGCTGCTATCAAAATTGACCCTAGTCTCTCCCTCTCTGTCTGTGTGTGAGTGTGTGTCTATATTAGGGAATTTAGACTGTAAGCTCCAATAGGGTAGGGACTGATGTGAATGGGTTCTCTGTACAGCGCTGCGCTATTAGTGACACTATATAAATAAATGATAATGAGGATGATGATGATATGTGTTTACTATGCCTATACACATAGCCAGCTTCCACACTTGATTGGCAGATTAATGCATCATTATTGCTAAGTTTGATAACAGTTGTCTAATACAGTGACACTGGTAGAGAAAACCACTATATACATTCACATAAGCAGCTCTCATCATCATCATTTATGGCATAAGACTTCTTTAATTATACTAAGTTTTTGAGCAGGTCTGCATTATACTTAATTATATAAGGGAGATGTACTTTTAGTAAAAAGTAGCTCTCCAATTTCAAAAGTACATCAACGTAGTATTAATACTTAGATTTAAAGGTGTTTTGGGATAAATGAAATACATTCCCAGCAGCCATCTCCCTTTGCCTCTATCTTATTGCATATTTTGTCCTAATGTGCTTTCATATTTACATGTCACCATGTTTCCATTGGCTAGTACCTTAAAGTCAGATGTCTGTCAAGCAAACTGACCAGTGACAGAATTGCTTTGTGAGGTTTACATCTTTATGACATCAAATGCTTCACATGAAAAATGCAGTTCATTGTCAAAAATCAGCTATATTAGGAGAGTGAGAATTGTGTTTTAGCATCAATTACACACTAAATATGCTGTCATTGTGTATTTTTAATGGATGTCTTTCAGTTTTAAAGATAGACAGACCGATAGATAGATAGATAGATAGAAAGATAGAAAGATAGATAGATAGATAGATAGACAGACAGACAGACTGATTTCAACTGGAAGCAGTGCTTACATATTGCTTAATTTTTGGTGGTTATTAAATAGTATGGGTAGGCAAGAAAAGTGCATATATCTTTTATTAGCATAAACTTACCCAAATGCGCTCTTGCATATTTAAGGCATTCAAAGTAATAATATTTCACAGCATTAATACAGTTATGTACTAGACTGGACAATGGTAAGCAGAGCCAGTACTTATATCAACCATGGCCTTATCTGTGTGAAGTTTGTATGTTCTCCCTGTGTTTGCGTAGGTTTCCTCCGGGTGCTGTGGTTTCCTCCCACACTCCAAAAAACACACTGTTAGGTTAATTGGCTGCTATCAAAATTGACCCTAGTCTCTCCCTCTCTGTCTGTGTGTGAGTGTGTGTCTATATTAGGGAATTTAGACTGTAAGCTCCAATAGGGTAGGGACTGATGTGAATGGGTTCTCTGTACAGCGCTGCGCTATTAGTGACACTATATAAATAAATGATAATGAGGATGATGATGATATGTGTTTACTATGCCTATACACATAGCCAGCTTCCACACTTGATTGGCAGATTAATGCATCATTATTGCTAAGTTTGATAACAGTTGTCTAATACAGTGACACTGGTAGAGAAAACCACTATATACATTCACATAAGCAGCTCTCATCATCATCATTTATGGCATAAGACTTCTTTAATTATACTAAGTTTTTGAGCAGGTCTGCATTATACTTAATTATATAAGGGAGATGTACTTTTAGTAAAAAGTAGCTCTCCAATTTCAAAAGTACATCAACGTAGTATTAATACTTAGATTTAAAGGTGTTTTGGGATAAATGAAATACATTCCCAGCAGCCATCTCCCTTTGCCTCTATCTTATTGCATATTTTGTCCTAATGTGCTTTCATATTTACATGTCACCATGTTTCCATTGGCTAGTACCTTAAAGTCAGATGTCTGTCAAGCAAACTGACCAGTGACAGAATTGCTTTGTGAGGTTTACATCTTTATGACATCAAATGCTTCACATGAAAAATGCAGTTCATTGTCAAAAATCAGCTATATTAGGAGAGTGAGAATTGTGTTTTAGCATCAATTACACACTAAATATGCTGTCATTGTGTATTTTTAATGGATGTCTTTCAGTTTTAAAGATAGACAGACCGATAGATAGATAGATAGATAGAAAGATAGAAAGATAGATAGATAGATAGATAGACAGACAGACAGACTGATTTCAACTGGAAGCAGTGCTTACATATTGCTTAATTTTTGGTGGTTATTAAAGTGTATGGGTAGGCAAGAAAAGTGCATATATCTTTTATTAGCATAAACTTACCCAAATGCGCTCTTGCATATTTAAGGCATTCAAAGTAATAATATTTCACAGCATTAATACAGTTATGTACTAGACTGGACAATGGTAAGCAGAGCCAGTACTTATATCAACCATGGCCTTATCTGTGTGAAGTTTGTATGTTCTCCCTGTGTTTGCGTAGGTTTCCTCCGGGTGCTGTGGTTTCCTCCCACACTCCAAAAAACACACTGTTAGGTTAATTGGCTGCTATCAAAATTGACCCTAGTCTCTCCCTCTCTGTCTGTGTGTGAGTGTGTGTCTATATTAGGGAATTTAGACTGTAAGCTCCAATAGGGTAGGGACTGATGTGAATGGGTTCTCTGTACAGCGCTGCGCTATTAGTGACACTATATAAATAAATGATAATGAGGATGATGATGATATGTGTTTACTATGCCTATACACATAGCCAGCTTCCACACTTGATTGGCAGATTAATGCATCATTATTGCTAAGTTTGATAACAGTTGTCTAATACAGTGACACTGGTAGAGAAAACCACTATATACA
This sequence comes from Mixophyes fleayi, assembly GCF_038048845.1. Taxonomy (NCBI): domain Eukaryota; kingdom Metazoa; phylum Chordata; class Amphibia; order Anura; family Limnodynastidae; genus Mixophyes; species Mixophyes fleayi. The sequence continues at coordinate 31,263 of NW_027446395.1, read as the reverse complement.
TTCACATAAGCAGCTCTCATCATCATCATTTATGGCATAAGACTTCTTTAATTATACTAAGTTTTTGAGCAGGTCTGCATTATACTTAATTATATAAGGGAGATGTACTTTTAGTAAAAAGTAGCTCTCCAATTTCAAAAGTACATCAACGTAGTATTAATACTTAGATTTAAAGGTGTTTTGGGATAAATGAAATACATTCCCAGCAGCCATCTCCCTTTGCCTCTATCTTATTGCATATTTTGTCCTAATGTGCTTTCATATTTACATGTCACCATGTTTCCATTGGCTAGTACCTTAAAGTCAGATGTCTGTCAAGCAAACTGACCAGTGACAGAATTGCTTTGTGAGGTTTACATCTTTATGACATCAAATGCTTCACATGAAAAATGCAGTTCATTGTCAAAAATCAGCTATATTAGGAGAGTGAGAATTGTGTTTTAGCATCAATTACACACTAAATATGCTGTCATTGTGTATTTTTAATGGATGTCTTTCAGTTTTAAAGATAGACAGACCGATAGATAGATAGATAGATAGAAAGATAGAAAGATAGATAGATAGATAGATAGACAGACAGACAGACTGATTTCAACTGGAAGCAGTGCTTACATATTGCTTAATTTTTGGTGGTTATTAAATAGTATGGGTAGGCAAGAAAAGTGCATATATCTTTTATTAGCATAAACTTACCCAAATGCGCTCTTGCATATTTAAGGCATTCAAAGTAATAATATTTCACAGCATTAATACAGTTATGTACTAGACTGGACAATGGTAAGCAGAGCCAGTACTTATATCAACCATGGCCTTATCTGTGTGAAGTTTGTATGTTCTCCCTGTGTTTGCGTAGGTTTCCTCCGGGTGCTGTGGTTTCCTCCCACACTCCAAAAAACACACTGTTAGGTTAATTGGCTGCTATCAAAATTGACCCTAGTCTCTCCCTCTCTGTCTGTGTGTGAGTGTGTGTCTATATTAGGGAATTTAGACTGTAAGCTCCAATAGGGTAGGGACTGATGTGAATGGGTTCTCTGTACAGCGCTGCGCTATTAGTGACACTATATAAATAAATGATAATGAGGATGATGATGATATGTGTTTACTATGCCTATACACATAGCCAGCTTCCACACTTGATTGGCAGATTAATGCATCATTATTGTTAAGTTTGATAACAGTTGTCTAATACAGTGACACTGGTAGAGAAAACCACTATATACATTCACATAAGCAGCTCTCATCATCATCATTTATGGCATAAGACTTCTTTAATTATACTAAGTTTTTGAGCAGGTCTGCATTATACTTAATTATATAAGGGAGATGTACTTTTAGTAAAAAGTAGCTCTCCAATTTCAAAAGTACATCAACGTAGTATTAATACTTAGATTTAAAGGTGTTTTGGGATAAATGAAATACATTCCCAGCAGCCATCTCCCTTTGCCTCTATCTTATTGCATATTTTGTCCTAATGTGCTTTCATATTTACATGTCACCATGTTTCCATTGGCTAGTACCTTAAAGTCAGATGTCTGTCAAGCAAACTGACCAGTGACAGAATTGCTTTGTGAGGTTTACATCTTTATGACATCAAATGCTTCACATGAAAAATGCAGTTCATTGTCAAAAATCAGCTATATTAGGAGAGTGAGAATTGTGTTTTAGCATCAATTACACACTAAATATGCTGTCATTGTGTATTTTTAATGGATGTCTTTCAGTTTTAAAGATAGACAGACCGATAGATAGATAGATAGATAGAAAGATAGAAAGATAGATAGATAGATAGATAGACAGACAGACAGACTGATTTCAACTGGAAGCAGTGCTTACATATTGCTTAATTTTTGGTGGTTATTAAATAGTATGGGTAGGCAAGAAAAGTGCATATATCTTTTATTAGCATAAACTTACCCAAATGCGCTCTTGCATATTTAAGGCATTCAAAGTAATAATATTTCACAGCATTAATACAGTTATGTACTAGACTGGACAATGGTAAGCAGAGCCAGTACTTATATCAACCATGGCCTTATCTGTGTGAAGTTTGTATGTTCTCCCTGTGTTTGCGTAGGTTTCCTCCGGGTGCTGTGGTTTCCTCCCACACTCCAAAAAACACACTGTTAGGTTAATTGGCTGCTATCAAAATTGACCCTAGTCTCTCCCTCTCTGTCTGTGTGTGAGTGTGTGTCTATATTAGGGAATTTAGACTGTAAGCTCCAATAGGGTAGGGACTGATGTGAATGGGTTCTCTGTACAGCGCTGCGCTATTAGTGACACTATATAAATAAATGATAATGAGGATGATGATGATATGTGTTTACTATGCCTATACACATAGCCAGCTTCCACACTTGATTGGCAGATTAATGCATCATTATTGCTAAGTTTGATAACAGTTGTCTAATACAGTGACACTGGTAGAGAAAACCACTATATACATTCACATAAGCAGCTCTCATCATCATCATTTATGGCATAAGACTTCTTTAATTATACTAAGTTTTTGAGCAGGTCTGCATTATACTTAATTATATAAGGGAGATGTACTTTTAGTAAAAAGTAGCTCTCCAATTTCAAAAGTACATCAACGTAGTATTAATACTTAGATTTAAAGGTGTTTTGGGATAAATGAAATACATTCCCAGCAGCCATCTCCCTTTGCCTCTATCTTATTGCATATTTTGTCCTAATGTGCTTTCATATTTACATGTCACCATGTTTCCATTGGCTAGTACCTTAAAGTCAGATGTCTGTCAAGCAAACTGACCAGTGACAGAATTGCTTTGTGAGGTTTACATCTTTATGACATCAAATGCTTCACATGAAAAATGCAGTTCATTGTCAAAAATCAGCTATATTAGGAGAGTGAGAATTGTGTTTTAGCATCAATTACACACTAAATATGCTGTCATTGTGTATTTTTAATGGATGTCTTTCAGTTTTAAAGATAGACAGACCGATAGATAGATAGATAGATAGAAAGATAGAAAGATAGATAGATAGATAGATAGACAGACAGACAGACTGATTTCAACTGGAAGCAGTGCTTACATATTGCTTAATTTTTGGTGGTTATTAAATAGTATGGGTAGGCAAGAAAAGTGCATATATCTTTTATTAGCATAAACTTACCCAAATGCGCTCTTGCATATTTAAGGCATTCAAAGTAATAATATTTCACAGCATTAATACAGTTATGTACTAGACTGGACAATGGTAAGCAGAGCCAGTACTTATATCAACCATGGCCTTATCTGTGTGAAGTTTGTATGTTCTCCCTGTGTTTGCGTAGGTTTCCTCCGGGTGCTGTGGTTTCCTCCCACACTCCAAAAAACACACTGTTAGGTTAATTGGCTGCTATCAAAATTGACCCTAGTCTCTCCCTCTCTGTCTGTGTGTGAGTGTGTGTCTATATTAGGGAATTTAGACTGTAAGCTCCAATAGGGTAGGGACTGATGTGAATGGGTTCTCTGTACAGCGCTGCGCTATTAGTGACACTATATAAATAAATGATAATGAGGATGATGATGATATGTGTTTACTATGCCTATACACATAGCCAGCTTCCACACTTGATTGGCAGATTAATGCATCATTATTGCTAAGTTTGATAACAGTTGTCTAATACAGTGACACTGGTAGAGAAAACCACTATATACATTCACATAAGCAGCTCTCATCATCATCATTTATGGCATAAGACTTCTTTAATTATACTAAGTTTTTGAGCAGGTCTGCATTATACTTAATTATATAAGGGAGATGTACTTTTAGTAAAAAGTAGCTCTCCAATTTCAAAAGTACATCAACGTAGTATTAATACTTAGATTTAAAGGTGTTTTGGGATAAATGAAATACATTCCCAGCAGCCATCTCCCTTTGCCTCTATCTTATTGCATATTTTGTCCTAATGTGCTTTCATATTTACATGTCACCATGTTTCCATTGGCTAGTACCTTAAAGTCAGATGTCTGTCAAGCAAACTGACCAGTGACAGAATTGCTTTGTGAGGTTTACATCTTTATGACATCAAATGCTTCACATGAAAAATGCAGTTCATTGTCAAAAATCAGCTATATTAGGAGAGTGAGAATTGTGTTTTAGCATCAATTACACACTAAATATGCTGTCATTGTGTATTTTTAATGGATGTCTTTCAGTTTTAAAGATAGACAGACCGATAGATAGATAGATAGATAGAAAGATAGAAAGATAGATAGATAGATAGATAGACAGACAGACAGACTGATTTCAACTGGAAGCAGTGCTTACATATTGCTTAATTTTTGGTGGTTATTAAATAGTATGGGTAGGCAAGAAAAGTGCATATATCTTTTATTAGCATAAACTTACCCAAATGCGCTCTTGCATATTTAAGGCATTCAAAGTAATAATATTTCACAGCATTAATACAGTTATGTACTAGACTGGACAATGGTAAGCAGAGCCAGTACTTATATCAACCATGGCCTTATCTGTGTGAAGTTTGTATGTTCTCCCTGTGTTTGCGTAGGTTTCCTCCGGGTGCTGTGGTTTCCTCCCACACTCCAAAAAACACACTGTTAGGTTAATTGGCTGCTATCAAAATTGACCCTAGTCTCTCCCTCTCTGTCTGTGTGTGAGTGTGTGTCTATATTAGGGAATTTAGACTGTAAGCTCCAATAGGGTAGGGACTGATGTGAATGGGTTCTCTGTACAGCGCTGCGCTATTAGTGACACTATATAAATAAATGATAATGAGGATGATGATGATATGTGTTTACTATGCCTATACACATAGCCAGCTTCCACACTTGATTGGCAGATTAATGCATCATTATTGCTAAGTTTGATAACAGTTGTCTAATACAGTGACACTGGTAGAGAAAACCACTATATACATTCACATAAGCAGCTCTCATCATCATCATTTATGGCATAAGACTTCTTTAATTATACTAAGTTTTTGAGCAGGTCTGCATTATACTTAATTATATAAGGGAGATGTACTTTTAGTAAAAAGTAGCTCTCCAATTTCAAAAGTACATCAACGTAGTATTAATACTTAGATTTAAAGGTGTTTTGGGATAAATGAAATACATTCCCAGCAGCCATCTCCCTTTGCCTCTATCTTATTGCATATTTTGTCCTAATGTGCTTTCATATTTACATGTCACCATGTTTCCATTGGCTAGTACCTTAAAGTCAGATGTCTGTCAAGCAAACTGACCAGTGACAGAATTGCTTTGTGAGGTTTACATCTTTATGACATCAAATGCTTCACATGAAAAATGCAGTTCATTGTCAAAAATCAGCTATATTAGGAGAGTGAGAATTGTGTTTTAGCATCAATTACACACTAAATATGCTGTCATTGTGTATTTTTAATGGATGTCTTTCAGTTTTAAAGATAGACAGACCGATAGATAGATAGATAGATAGAAAGATAGAAAGATAGATAGATAGATAGATAGACAGACAGACAGACTGATTTCAACTGGAAGCAGTGCTTACATATTGCTTAATTTTTGGTGGTTATTAAATAGTATGGGTAGGCAAGAAAAGTGCATATATCTTTTATTAGCATAAACTTACCCAAATGCGCTCTTGCATATTTAAGGCATTCAAAGTAATAATATTTCACAGCATTAATACAGTTATGTACTAGACTGGACAATGGTAAGCAGAGCCAGTACTTATATCAACCATGGCCTTATCTGTGTGAAGTTTGTATGTTCTCCCTGTGTTTGCGTAGGTTTCCTCCGGGTGCTGTGGTTTCCTCCCACACTCCAAAAAACACACTGTTAGGTTAATTGGCTGCTATCAAAATTGACCCTAGTCTCTCCCTCTCTGTCTGTGTGTGAGTGTGTGTCTATATTAGGGAATTTAGACTGTAAGCTCCAATAGGGTAGGGACTGATGTGAATGGGTTCTCTGTACAGCGCTGCGCTATTAGTGACACTATATAAATAAATGATAATGAGGATGATGATGATATGTGTTTACTATGCCTATACACATAGCCAGCTTCCACACTTGATTGGCAGATTAATGCATCATTATTGCTAAGTTTGATAACAGTTGTCTAATACAGTGACACTGGTAGAGAAAACCACTATATACATTCACATAAGCAGCTCTCATCATCATCATTTATGGCATAAGACTTCTTTAATTATACTAAGTTTTTGAGCAGGTCTGCATTATACTTAATTATATAAGGGAGATGTACTTTTAGTAAAAAGTAGCTCTCCAATTTCAAAAGTACATCAACGTAGTATTAATACTTAGATTTAAAGGTGTTTTGGGATAAATGAAATACATTCCCAGCAGCCATCTCCCTTTGCCTCTATCTTATTGCATATTTTGTCCTAATGTGCTTTCATATTTACATGTCACCATGTTTCCATTGGCTAGTACCTTAAAGTCAGATGTCTGTCAAGCAAACTGACCAGTGACAGAATTGCTTTGTGAGGTTTACATCTTTATGACATCAAATGCTTCACATGAAAAATGCAGTTCATTGTCAAAAATCAGCTATATTAGGAGAGTGAGAATTGTGTTTTAGCATCAATTACACACTAAATATGCTGTCATTGTGTATTTTTAATGGATGTCTTTCAGTTTTAAAGATAGACAGACCGATAGATAGATAGATAGATAGAAAGATAGAAAGATAGATAGATAGATAGATAGACAGACAGACAGACTGATTTCAACTGGAAGCAGTGCTTACATATTGCTTAATTTTTGGTGGTTATTAAATAGTATGGGTAGGCAAGAAAAGTGCATATATCTTTTATTAGCATAAACTTACCCAAATGCGCTCTTGCATATTTAAGGCATTCAAAGTAATAATATTTCACAGCATTAATACAGTTATGTACTAGACTGGACAATGGTAAGCAGAGCCAGTACTTATATCAACCATGGCCTTATCTGTGTGAAGTTTGTATGTTCTCCCTGTGTTTGCGTAGGTTTCCTCCGGGTGCTGTGGTTTCCTCCCACACTCCAAAAAACACACTGTTAGGTTAATTGGCTGCTATCAAAATTGACCCTAGTCTCTCCCTCTCTGTCTGTGTGTGAGTGTGTGTCTATATTAGGGAATTTAGACTGTAAGCTCCAATAGGGTAGGGACTGATGTGAATGGGTTCTCTGTACAGCGCTGCGCTATTAGTGACACTATATAAATAAATGATAATGAGGATGATGATGATATGTGTTTACTATGCCTATACACATAGCCAGCTTCCACACTTGATTGGCAGATTAATGCATCATTATTGCTAAGTTTGATAACAGTTGTCTAATACAGTGACACTGGTAGAGAAAACCACTATATACATTCACATAAGCAGCTCTCATCATCATCATTTATGGCATAAGACTTCTTTAATTATACTAAGTTTTTGAGCAGGTCTGCATTATACTTAATTATATAAGGGAGATGTACTTTTAGTAAAAAGTAGCTCTCCAATTTCAAAAGTACATCAACGTAGTATTAATACTTAGATTTAAAGGTGTTTTGGGATAAATGAAATACATTCCCAGCAGCCATCTCCCTTTGCCTCTATCTTATTGCATATTTTGTCCTAATGTGCTTTCATATTTACATGTCACCATGTTTCCATTGGCTAGTACCTTAAAGTCAGATGTCTGTCAAGCAAACTGACCAGTGACAGAATTGCTTTGTGAGGTTTACATCTTTATGACATCAAATGCTTCACATGAAAAATGCAGTTCATTGTCAAAAATCAGCTATATTAGGAGAGTGAGAATTGTGTTTTAGCATCAATTACACACTAAATATGCTGTCATTGTGTATTTTTAATGGATGTCTTTCAGTTTTAAAGATAGACAGACCGATAGATAGATAGATAGATAGAAAGATAGAAAGATAGATAGATAGATAGATAGACAGACAGACAGACTGATTTCAACTGGAAGCAGTGCTTACATATTGCTTAATTTTTGGTGGTTATTAAATAGTATGGGTAGGCAAGAAAAGTGCATATATCTTTTATTAGCATAAACTTACCCAAATGCGCTCTTGCATATTTAAGGCATTCAAAGTAATAATATTTCACAGCATTAATACAGTTATGTACTAGACTGGACAATGGTAAGCAGAGCCAGTACTTATATCAACCATGGCCTTATCTGTGTGAAGTTTGTATGTTCTCCCTGTGTTTGCGTAGGTTTCCTCCGGGTGCTGTGGTTTCCTCCCACACTCCAAAAAACACACTGTTAGGTTAATTGGCTGCTATCAAAATTGACCCTAGTCTCTCCCTCTCTGTCTGTGTGTGAGTGTGTGTCTATATTAGGGAATTTAGACTGTAAGCTCCAATAGGGTAGGGACTGATGTGAATGGGTTCTCTGTACAGCGCTGCGCTATTAGTGACACTATATAAATAAATGATAATGAGGATGATGATGATATGTGTTTACTATGCCTATACACATAGCCAGCTTCCACACTTGATTGGCAGATTAATGCATCATTATTGCTAAGTTTGATAACAGTTGTCTAATACAGTGACACTGGTAGAGAAAACCACTATATACATTCACATAAGCAGCTCTCATCATCATCATTTATGGCATAAGACTTCTTTAATTATACTAAGTTTTTGAGCAGGTCTGCATTATACTTAATTATATAAGGGAGATGTACTTTTAGTAAAAAGTAGCTCTCCAATTTCAAAAGTACATCAACGTAGTATTAATACTTAGATTTAAAGGTGTTTTGGGATAAATGAAATACATTCCCAGCAGCCATCTCCCTTTGCCTCTATCTTATTGCATATTTTGTCCTAATGTGCTTTCATATTTACATGTCACCATGTTTCCATTGGCTAGTACCTTAAAGTCAGATGTCTGTCAAGCAAACTGACCAGTGACAGAATTGCTTTGTGAGGTTTACATCTTTATGACATCAAATGCTTCACATGAAAAATGCAGTTCATTGTCAAAAATCAGCTATATTAGGAGAGTGAGAATTGTGTTTTAGCATCAATTACACACTAAATATGCTGTCATTGTGTATTTTTAATGGATGTCTTTCAGTTTTAAAGATAGACAGACCGATAGATAGATAGATAGATAGAAAGATAGAAAGATAGATAGATAGATAGATAGACAGACAGACAGACTGATTTCAACTGGAAGCAGTGCTTACATATTGCTTAATTTTTGGTGGTTATTAAATAGTATGGGTAGGCAAGAAAAGTGCATATATCTTTTATTAGCATAAACTTACCCAAATGCGCTCTTGCATATTTAAGGCATTCAAAGTAATAATATTTCACAGCATTAATACAGTTATGTACTAGACTGGACAATGGTAAGCAGAGCCAGTACTTATATCAACCATGGCCTTATCTGTGTGAAGTTTGTATGTTCTCCCTGTGTTTGCGTAGGTTTCCTCCGGGTGCTGTGGTTTCCTCCCACACTCCAAAAAACACACTGTTAGGTTAATTGGCTGCTATCAAAATTGACCCTAGTCTCTCCCTCTCTGTCTGTGTGTGAGTGTGTGTCTATATTAGGGAATTTAGACTGTAAGCTCCAATAGGGTAGGGACTGATGTGAATGGGTTCTCTGTACAGCGCTGCGCTATTAGTGACACTATATAAATAAATGATAATGAGGATGATGATGATATGTGTTTACTATGCCTATACACATAGCCAGCTTCCACACTTGATTGGCAGATTAATGCATCATTATTGCTAAGTTTGATAACAGTTGTCTAATACAGTGACACTGGTAGAGAAAACCACTATATACATTCACATAAGCAGCTCTCATCATCATCATTTATGGCATAAGACTTCTTTAATTATACTAAGTTTTTGAGCAGGTCTGCATTATACTTAATTATATAAGGGAGATGTACTTTTAGTAAAAAGTAGCTCTCCAATTTCAAAAGTACATCAACGTAGTATTAATACTTAGATTTAAAGGTGTTTTGGGATAAATGAAATACATTCCCAGCAGCCATCTCCCTTTGCCTCTATCTTATTGCATATTTTGTCCTAATGTGCTTTCATATTTACATGTCACCATGTTTCCATTGGCTAGTACCTTAAAGTCAGATGTCTGTCAAGCAAACTGACCAGTGACAGAATTGCTTTGTGAGGTTTACATCTTTATGACATCAAATGCTTCACATGAAAAATGCAGTTCATTGTCAAAAATCAGCTATATTAGGAGAGTGAGAATTGTGTTTTAGCATCAATTACACACTAAATATGCTGTCATTGTGTATTTTTAATGGATGTCTTTCAGTTTTAAAGATAGACAGACCGATAGATAGATAGATAGATAGAAAGATAGAAAGATAGATAGATAGATAGATAGACAGACAGACAGACTGATTTCAACTGGAAGCAGTGCTTACATATTGCTTAATTTTTGGTGGTTATTAAATAGTATGGGTAGGCAAGAAAAGTGCATATATCTTTTATTAGCATAAACTTACCCAAATGCGCTCTTGCATATTTAAGGCATTCAAAGTAATAATATTTCACAGCATTAATACAGTTATGTACTAGACTGGACAATGGTAAGCAGAGCCAGTACTTATATCAACCATGGCCTTATCTGTGTGAAGTTTGTATGTTCTCCCTGTGTTTGCGTAGGTTTCCTCCGGGTGCTGTGGTTTCCTCCCACACTCCAAAAAACACACTGTTAGGTTAATTGGCTGCTATCAAAATTGACCCTAGTCTCTCCCTCTCTGTCTGTGTGTGAGTGTGTGTCTATATTAGGGAATTTAGACTGTAAGCTCCAATAGGGTAGGGACTGATGTGAATGGGTTCTCTGTACAGCGCTGCGCTATTAGTGACACTATATAAATAAATGATAATGAGGATGATGATGATATGTGTTTACTATGCCTATACACATAGCCAGCTTCCACACTTGATTGGCAGATTAATGCATCATTATTGCTAAGTTTGATAACAGTTGTCTAATACAGTGACACTGGTAGAGAAAACCACTATATACATTCACATAAGCAGCTCTCATCATCATCATTTATGGCATAAGACTTCTTTAATTATACTAAGTTTTTGAGCAGGTCTGCATTATACTTAATTATATAAGGGAGATGTACTTTTAGTAAAAAGTAGCTCTCCAATTTCAAAAGTACATCAACGTAGTATTAATACTTAGATTTAAAGGTGTTTTGGGATAAATGAAATACATTCCCAGCAGCCATCTCCCTTTGCCTCTATCTTATTGTATATTTTGTCCTAATGTGCTTTCATATTTACATGTCACCATGTTTCCATTGGCTAGTACCTTAAAGTCAGATGTCTGTCAAGCAAACTGACCAGTGACAGAATTGCTTTGTGAGGTTTACATCTTTATGACATCAAATGCTTCACATGAAAAATGCAGTTCATTGTCAAAAATCAGCTATATTAGGAGAGTGAGAATTGTGTTTTAGCATCAATTACACACTAAATATGCTGTCATTGTGTATTTTTAATGGATGTCTTTCAGTTTTAAAGATAGACAGACCGATAGATAGATAGATAGATAGAAAGATAGAAAGATAGATAGATAGATAGATAGACAGACAGACAGACTGATTTCAACTGGAAGCAGTGCTTACATATTGCTTAATTTTTGGTGGTTATTAAATAGTATGGGTAGGCAAGAAAAGTGCATATATCTTTTATTAGCATAAACTTACCCAAATGCGCTCTTGCATATTTAAGGCATTCAAAGTAATAATATTTCACAGCATTAATACAGTTATGTACTAGACTGGACAATGGTAAGCAGAGCCAGTACTTATATCAACCATGGCCTTATCTGTGTGAAGTTTGTATGTTCTCCCTGTGTTTGCGTAGGTTTCCTCCGGGTGCTGTGGTTTCCTCCCACACTCCAAAAAACACACTGTTAGGTTAATTGGCTGCTATCAAAATTGACCCTAGTCTCTCCCTCTCTGTCTGTGTGTGAGTGTGTGTCTATATTAGGGAATTTAGACTGTAAGCTCCAATAGGGTAGGGACTGATGTGAATGGGTTCTCTGTACAGCGCTGCGCTATTAGTGACACTATATAAATAAATGATAATGAGGATGATGATGATATGTGTTTACTATGCCTATACACATAGCCAGCTTCCACACTTGATTGGCAGATTAATGCATCATTATTGCTAAGTTTGATAACAGTTGTCTAATACAGTGACACTGGTAGAGAAAACCACTATATACATTCACATAAGCAGCTCTCATCATCATCATTTATGGCATAAGACTTCTTTAATTATACTAAGTTTTTGAGCAGGTCTGCATTATACTTAATTATATAAGGGAGATGTACTTTTAGTAAAAAGTAGCTCTCCAATTTCAAAAGTACATCAACGTAGTATTAATACTTAGATTTAAAGGTGTTTTGGGATAAATGAAATACATTCCCAGCAGCCATCTCCCTTTGCCTCTATCTTATTGCATATTTTGTCCTAATGTGCTTTCATATTTACATGTCACCATGTTTCCATTGGCTAGTACCTTAAAGTCAGATGTCTGTCAAGCAAACTGACCAGTGACAGAATTGCTTTGTGAGGTTTACATCTTTATGACATCAAATGCTTCACATGAAAAATGCAGTTCATTGTCAAAAATCAGCTATATTAGGAGAGTGAGAATTGTGTTTTAGCATCAATTACACACTAAATATGCTGTCATTGTGTATTTTTAATGGATGTCTTTCAGTTTTAAAGATAGACAGACCGATAGATAGATAGATAGATAGATAGAAAGATAGAAAGATAGATAGATAGATAGATAGACAGACAGACAGACTGATTTCAACTGGAAGCAGTGCTTACATATTGCTTAATTTTTGGTGGTTATTAAATAGTATGGGTAGGCAAGAAAAGTGCATATATCTTTTATTAGCATAAACTTACCCAAATGCGCTCTTGCATATTTAAGGCATTCAAAGTAATAATATTTCACAGCATTAATACAGTTATGTACTAGACTGGACAATGGTAAGCAGAGCCAGTACTTATATCAACCATGGCCTTATCTGTGTGAAGTTTGTATGTTCTCCCTGTGTTTGCGTAGGTTTCCTCCGGGTGCTGTGGTTTCCTCCCACACTCCAAAAAACACACTGTTAGGTTAATTGGCTGCTATCAAAATTGACCCTAGTCTCTCCCTCTCTGTCTGTGTGTGAGTGTGTGTCTATATTAGGGAATTTAGACTGTAAGCTCCAATAGGGTAGGGACTGATGTGAATGGGTTCTCTGTACAGCGCTGCGCTATTAGTGACACTATATAAATAAATGATAATGAGGATGATGATGATATGTGTTTACTATGCCTATACACATAGCCAGCTTCCACACTTGATTGGCAGATTAATGCATCATTATTGAAGTTTGATAACAGTTGTCTAATACAGTGACACTGGTAGAGAAAACCACTATATACATTCACATAAGCAGCTCTCATCATCATCATTTATGGCATAAGACTTCTTTAATTATACTAAGTTTTTGAGCAGGTCTGCATTATACTTAATTATATAAGGGAGATGTACTTTTAGTAAAAAGTAGCTCTCCAATTTCAAAAGTACATCAACGTAGTATTAATACTTAGATTTAAAGGTGTTTTGGGATAAATGAAATACATTCCCAGCAGCCATCTCCCTTTGCCTCTATCTTATTGCATATTTTGTCCTAATGTGCTTTCATATTTACATGTCACCATGTTTCCATTGGCTAGTACCTTAAAGTCAGATGTCTGTCAAGCAAACTGACCAGTGACAGAATTGCTTTGTGAGGTTTACATCTTTATGACATCAAATGCTTCACATGAAAAATGCAGTTCATTGTCAAAAATCAGCTATATTAGGAGAGTGAGAATTGTGTTTTAGCATCAATTACACACTAAATATGCTGTCATTGTGTATTTTTAATGGATGTCTTTCAGTTTTAAAGATAGACAGACCGATAGATAGATAGATAGATAGAAAGATAGAAAGATAGATAGATAGATAGATAGACAGACAGACAGACTGATTTCAACTGGAAGCAGTGCTTACATATTGCTTAATTTTTGGTGGTTATTAAATAGTATGGGTAGGCAAGAAAAGTGCATATATCTTTTATTAGCATAAACTTACCCAAATGCGCTCTTGCATATTTAAGGCATTCAAAGTAATAATATTTCACAGCATTAATACAGTTATGTACTAGACTGGACAATGGTAAGCAGAGCCAGTACTTATATCAACCATGGCCTTATCTGTGTGAAGTTTGTATGTTCTCCCTGTGTTTGCGTAGGTTTCCTCCGGGTGCTGTGGTTTCCTCCCACACTCCAAAAAACACACTGTTAGGTTAATTGGCTGCTATCAAAATTGACCCTAGTCTCTCCCTCTCTGTCTGTGTGTGAGTGTGTGTCTATATTAGGGAATTTAGACTGTAAGCTCCAATAGGGTAGGGACTGATGTGAATGGGTTCTCTGTACAGCGCTGCGCTATTAGTGACACTATATAAATAAATGATAATGAGGATGATGATGATATGTGTTTACTATGCCTATACACATAGCCAGCTTCCACACTTGATTGGCAGATTAATGCATCATTATTGCTAAGTTTGATAACAGTTGTCTAATACAGTGACACTGGTAGAGAAAACCACTATATACATTCACATAAGCAGCTCTCATCATCATCATTTATGGCATAAGACTTCTTTAATTATACTAAGTTTTTGAGCAGGTCTGCATTATACTTAATTATATAAGGGAGATGTACTTTTAGTAAAAAGTAGCTCTCCAATTTCAAAAGTACATCAACGTAGTATTAATACTTAGATTTAAAGGTGTTTTGGGATAAATGAAATACATTCCCAGCAGCCATCTCCCTTTGCCTCTATCTTATTGCATATTTTGTCCTAATGTGCTTTCATATTTACATGTCACCATGTTTCCATTGGCTAGTACCTTAAAGTCAGATGTCTGTCAAGCAAACTGACCAGTGACAGAATTGCTTTGTGAGGTTTACATCTTTATGACATCAAATGCTTCACATGAAAAATGCAGTTCATTGTCAAAAATCAGCTATATTAGGAGAGTGAGAATTGTGTTTTAGCATCAATTACACACTAAATATGCTGTCATTGTGTATTTTTAATGGATGTCTTTCAGTTTTAAAGATAGACAGACCGATAGATAGATAGATAGATAGAAAGATAGAAAGATAGATAGATAGATAGATAGACAGACAGACAGACTGATTTCAACTGGAAGCAGTGCTTACATATTGCTTAATTTTTGGTGGTTATTAAATAGTATGGGTAGGCAAGAAAAGTGCATATATCTTTTATTAGCATAAACTTACCCAAATGCGCTCTTGCATATTTAAGGCATTCAAAGTAATAATATTTCACAGCATTAATACAGTTATGTACTAGACTGGACAATGGTAAGCAGAGCCAGTACTTATATCAACCATGGCCTTATCTGTGTGAAGTTTGTATGTTCTCCCTGTGTTTGCGTAGGTTTCCTCCGGGTGCTGTGGTTTCCTCCCACACTCCAAAAAACACACTGTTAGGTTAATTGGCTGCTATCAAAATTGACCCTAGTCTCTCCCTCTCTGTCTGTGTGTGAGTGTGTGTCTATATTAGGGAATTTAGACTGTAAGCTCCAATAGGGTAGGGACTGATGTGAATGGGTTCTCTGTACAGCGCTGCGCTATTAGTGACACTATATAAATAAATGATAATGAGGATGATGATGATATGTGTTTACTATGCCTATACACATAGCCAGCTTCCACACTTGATTGGCAGATTAATGCATCATTATTGCTAAGTTTGATAACAGTTGTCTAATACAGTGACACTGGTAGAGAAAACCACTATATACATTCACATAAGCAGCTCTCATCATCATCATTTATGGCATAAGACTTCTTTAATTATACTAAGTTTTTGAGCAGGTCTGCATTATACTTAATTATATAAGGGAGATGTACTTTTAGTAAAAAGTAGCTCTCCAATTTCAAAAGTACATCAACGTAGTATTAATACTTAGATTTAAAGGTGTTTTGGGATAAATGAAATACATTCCCAGCAGCCATCTCCCTTTGCCTCTATCTTATTGCATATTTTGTCCTAATGTGCTTTCATATTTACATGTCACCATGTTTCCATTGGCTAGTACCTTAAAGTCAGATGTCTGTCAAGCAAACTGACCAGTGACAGAATTGCTTTGTGAGGTTTACATCTTTATGACATCAAATGCTTCACATGAAAAATGCAGTTCATTGTCAAAAATCAGCTATATTAGGAGAGTGAGAATTGTGTTTTAGCATCAATTACACACTAAATATGCTGTCATTGTGTATTTTTAATGGATGTCTTTCAGTTTTAAAGATAGACAGACCGATAGATAGATAGATAGATAGAAAGATAGAAAGATAGATAGATAGATAGATAGACAGACAGACAGACTGATTTCAACTGGAAGCAGTGCTTACATATTGCTTAATTTTTGGTGGTTATTAAATAGTATGGGTAGGCAAGAAAAGTGCATATATCTTTTATTAGCATAAACTTACCCAAATGCGCTCTTGCATATTTAAGGCATTCAAAGTAATAATATTTCACAGCATTAATACAGTTATGTACTAGACTGGACAATGGTAAGCAGAGCCAGTACTTATATCAACCATGGCCTTATCTGTGTGAAGTTTGTATGTTCTCCCTGTGTTTGCGTAGGTTTCCTCCGGGTGCTGTGGTTTCCTCCCACACTCCAAAAAACACACTGTTAGGTTAATTGGCTGCTATCAAAATTGACCCTAGTCTCTCCCTCTCTGTCTGTGTGTGAGTGTGTGTCTATATTAGGGAATTTAGACTGTAAGCTCCAATAGGGTAGGGACTGATGTGAATGGGTTCTCTGTACAGCGCTGCGCTATTAGTGACACTATATAAATAAATGATAATGAGGATGATGATGATATGTGTTTACTATGCCTATACACATAGCCAGCTTCCACACTTGATTGGCAGATTAATGCATCATTATTGCTAAGTTTGATAACAGTTGTCTAATACAGTGACACTGGTAGAGAAAACCACTATATACATTCACATAAGCAGCTCTCATCATCATCATTTATGGCATAAGACTTCTTTAATTATACTAAGTTTTTGAGCAGGTCTGCATTATACTTAATTATATAAGGGAGATGTACTTTTAGTAAAAAGTAGCTCTCCAATTTCAAAAGTACATCAACGTAGTATTAATACTTAGATTTAAAGGTGTTTTGGGATAAATGAAATACATTCCCAGCAGCCATCTCCCTTTGCCTCTATCTTATTGCATATTTTGTCCTAATGTGCTTTCATATTTACATGTCACCATGTTTCCATTGGCTAGTACCTTAAAGTCAGATGTCTGTCAAGCAAACTGACCAGTGACAGAATTGCTTTGTGAGGTTTACATCTTTATGACATCAAATGCTTCACATGAAAAATGCAGTTCATTGTCAAAAATCAGCTATATTAGGAGAGTGAGAATTGTGTTTTAGCATCAATTACACACTAAATATGCTGTCATTGTGTATTTTTAATGGATGTCTTTCAGTTTTAAAGATAGACAGACCGATAGATAGATAGATAGATAGAAAGATAGAAAGATAGATAGATAGATAGATAGACAGACAGACAGACTGATTTCAACTGGAAGCAGTGCTTACATATTGCTTAATTTTTGGTGGTTATTAAATAGTATGGGTAGGCAAGAAAAGTGCATATATCTTTTATTAGCATAAACTTACCCAAATGCGCTCTTGCATATTTAAGGCATTCAAAGTAATAATATTTCACAGCATTAATACAGTTATGTACTAGACTGGACAATGGTAAGCAGAGCCAGTACTTATATCAACCATGGCCTTATCTGTGTGAAGTTTGTATGTTCTCCCTGTGTTTGCGTAGGTTTCCTCCGGGTGCTGTGGTTTCCTCCCACACTCCAAAAAACACACTGTTAGGTTAATTGGCTGCTATCAAAATTGACCCTAGTCTCTCCCTCTCTGTCTGTGTGTGAGTGTGTGTCTATATTAGGGAATTTAGACTGTAAGCTCCAATAGGGTAGGGACTGATGTGAATGGGTTCTCTGTACAGCGCTGCGCTATTAGTGACACTATATAAATAAATGATAATGAGGATGATGATGATATGTGTTTACTATGCCTATACACATAGCCAGCTTCCACACTTGATTGGCAGATTAATGCATCATTATTGCTAAGTTTGATAACAGTTGTCTAATACAGTGACACTGGTAGAGAAAACCACTATATACATTCACATAAGCAGCTCTCATCATCATCATTTATGGCATAAGACTTCTTTAATTATACTAAGTTTTTGAGCAGGTCTGCATTATACTTAATTATATAAGGGAGATGTACTTTTAGTAAAAAGTAGCTCTCCAATTTCAAAAGTACATCAACGTAGTATTAATACTTAGATTTAAAGGTGTTTTGGGATAAATGAAATACATTCCCAGCAGCCATCTCCCTTTGCCTCTATCTTATTGCATATTTTGTCCTAATGTGCTTTCATATTTACATGTCACCATGTTTCCATTGGCTAGTACCTTAAAGTCAGATGTCTGTCAAGCAAACTGACCAGTGACAGAATTGCTTTGTGAGGTTTACATCTTTATGACATCAAATGCTTCACATGAAAAATGCAGTTCATTGTCAAAAATCAGCTATATTAGGAGAGTGAGAATTGTGTTTTAGCATCAATTACACACTAAATATGCTGTCATTGTGTATTTTTAATGGATGTCTTTCAGTTTTAAAGATAGACAGACCGATAGATAGATAGATAGATAGAAAGATAGAAAGATAGATAGATAGATAGATAGACAGACAGACAGACTGATTTCAACTGGAAGCAGTGCTTACATATTGCTTAATTTTTGGTGGTTATTAAATAGTATGGGTAGGCAAGAAAAGTGCATATATCTTTTATTAGCATAAACTTACCCAAATGCGCTCTTGCATATTTAAGGCATTCAAAGTAATAATATTTCACAGCATTAATACAGTTATGTACTAGACTGGACAATGGTAAGCAGAGCCAGTACTTATATCAACCATGGCCTTATCTGTGTGAAGTTTGTATGTTCTCCCTGTGTTTGCGTAGGTTTCCTCCGGGTGCTGTGGTTTCCTCCCACACTCCAAAAAACACACTGTTAGGTTAATTGGCTGCTATCAAAATTGACCCTAGTCTCTCCCTCTCTGTCTGTGTGTGAGTGTGTGTCTATATTAGGGAATTTAGACTGTAAGCTCCAATAGGGTAGGGACTGATGTGAATGGGTTCTCTGTACAGCGCTGCGCTATTAGTGACACTATATAAATAAATGATAATGAGGATGATGATGATATGTGTTTACTATGCCTATACACATAGCCAGCTTCCACACTTGATTGGCAGATTAATGCATCATTATTGCTAAGTTTGATAACAGTTGTCTAATACAGTGACACTGGTAGAGAAAACCACTATATACATTCACATAAGCAGCTCTCATCATCATCATTTATGGCATAAGACATCTTTAATTATACTAAGTTTTTGAGCAGGTCTGCATTATACTTAATTATATAAGGGAGATGTACTTTTAGTAAAAAGTAGCTCTCCAATTTCAAAAGTACATCAACGTAGTATTAATACTTAGATTTAAAGGTGTTTTGGGATAAATGAAATACATTCCCAGCAGCCATCTCCCTTTGCCTCTATCTTATTGCATATTTTGTCCTAATGTGCTTTCATATTTACATGTCACCATGTTTCCATTGGCTAGTACCTTAAAGTCAGATGTCTGTCAAGCAAACTGACCAGTGACAGAATTGCTTTGTGAGGTTTACATCTTTATGACATCAAATGCTTCACATGAAAAATGCAGTTCATTGTCAAAAATCAGCTATATTAGGAGAGTGAGAATTGTGTTTTAGCATCAATTACACACTAAATATGCTGTCATTGTGTATTTTTAATGGATGTCTTTCAGTTTTAAAGATAGACAGACCGATAGATAGATAGATAGATAGAAAGATAGAAAGATAGATAGATAGATAGATAGACAGACAGACAGACTGATTTCAACTGGAAGCAGTGCTTACATATTGCTTAATTTTTGGTGGTTATTAAATAGTATGGGTAGGCAAGAAAAGTGCATATATCTTTTATTAGCATAAACTTACCCAAATGCGCTCTTGCATATTTAAGGCATTCAAAGTAATAATATTTCACAGCATTAATACAGTTATGTACTAGACTGGACAATGGTAAGCAGAGCCAGTACTTATATCAACCATGGCCTTATCTGTGTGAAGTTTGTATGTTCTCCCTGTGTTTGCGTAGGTTTCCTCCGGGTGCTGTGGTTTCCTCCCACACTCCAAAAAACACACTGTTAGGTTAATTGGCTGCTATCAAAATTGACCCTAGTCTCTCCCTCTCTGTCTGTGTGTGAGTGTGTGTCTATATTAGGGAATTTAGACTGTAAGCTCCAATAGGGTAGGGACTGATGTGAATGGGTTCTCTGTACAGCGCTGCGCTATTAGTGACACTATATAAATAAATGATAATGAGGATGATGATGATATGTGTTTACTATGCCTATACACATAGCCAGCTTCCACACTTGATTGGCAGATTAATGCATCATTATTGCTAAGTTTGATAACAGTTGTCTAATACAGTGACACTGGTAGAGAAAACCACTATATACATTCACATAAGCAGCTCTCATCATCATCATTTATGGCATAAGACTTCTTTAATTATACTAAGTTTTTGAGCAGGTCTGCATTATACTTAATTATATAAGGGAGATGTACTTTTAGTAAAAAGTAGCTCTCCAATTTCAAAAGTACATCAACGTAGTATTAATACTTAGATTTAAAGGTGTTTTGGGATAAATGAAATACATTCCCAGCAGCCATCTCCCTTTGCCTCTATCTTATTGCATATTTTGTCCTAATGTGCTTTCATATTTACATGTCACCATGTTTCCATTGGCTAGTACCTTAAAGTCAGATGTCTGTCAAGCAAACTGACCAGTGACAGAATTGCTTTGTGAGGTTTACATCTTTATGACATCAAATGCTTCACATGAAAAATGCAGTTCATTGTCAAAAATCAGCTATATTAGGAGAGTGAGAATTGTGTTTTAGCATCAATTACACACTAAATATGCTGTCATTGTGTATTTTTAATGGATGTCTTTCAGTTTTAAAGATAGACAGACCGATAGATAGATAGATAGATAGAAAGATAGAAAGATAGATAGATAGATAGATAGACAGACAGACAGACTGATTTCAACTGGAAGCAGTGCTTACATATTGCTTAATTTTTGGTGGTTATTAAATAGTATGGGTAGGCAAGAAAAGTGCATATATCTTTTATTAGCATAAACTTACCCAAATGCGCTCTTGCATATTTAAGGCATTCAAAGTAATAATATTTCACAGCATTAATACAGTTATGTACTAGACTGGACAATGGTAAGCAGAGCCAGTACTTATATCAACCATGGCCTTATCTGTGTGAAGTTTGTATGTTCTCCCTGTGTTTGCGTAGGTTTCCTCCGGGTGCTGTGGTTTCCTCCCACACTCCAAAAAACACACTGTTAGGTTAATTGGCTGCTATCAAAATTGACCCTAGTCTCTCCCTCTCTGTCTGTGTGTGAGTGTGTGTCTATATTAGGGAATTTAGACTGTAAGCTCCAATAGGGTAGGGACTGATGTGAATGGGTTCTCTGTACAGCGCTGCGCTATTAGTGACACTATATAAATAAATGATAATGAGGATGATGATGATATGTGTTTACTATGCCTATACACATAGCCAGCTTCCACACTTGATTGGCAGATTAATGCATCATTATTGCTAAGTTTGATAACAGTTGTCTAATACAGTGACACTGGTAGAGAAAACCACTATATACATTCACATAAGCAGCTCTCATCATCATCATTTATGGCATAAGACTTCTTTAATTATACTAAGTTTTTGAGCAGGTCTGCATTATACTTAATTATATAAGGGAGATGTACTTTTAGTAAAAAGTAGCTCTCCAATTTCAAAAGTACATCAACGTAGTATTAATACTTAGATTTAAAGGTGTTTTGGGATAAATGAAATACATTCCCAGCAGCCATCTCCCTTTGCCTCTATCTTATTGCATATTTTGTCCTAATGTGCTTTCATATTTACATGTCACCATGTTTCCATTGGCTAGTACCTTAAAGTCAGATGTCTGTCAAGCAAACTGACCAGTGACAGAATTGCTTTGTGAGGTTTACATCTTTATGACATCAAATGCTTCACATGAAAAATGCAGTTCATTGTCAAAAATCAGCTATATTAGGAGAGTGAGAATTGTGTTTTAGCATCAATTACACACTAAATATGCTGTCATTGTGTATTTTTAATGGATGTCTTTCAGTTTTAAAGATAGACAGACCGATAGATAGATAGATAGATAGAAAGATAGAAAGATAGATAGATAGATAGATAGACAGACAGACAGACTGATTTCAACTGGAAGCAGTGCTTACATATTGCTTAATTTTTGGTGGTTATTAAATAGTATGGGTAGGCAAGAAAAGTGCATATATCTTTTATTAGCATAAACTTACCCAAATGCGCTCTTGCATATTTAAGGCATTCAAAGTAATAATATTTCACAGCATTAATACAGTTATGTACTAGACTGGACAATGGTAAGCAGAGCCAGTACTTATATCAACCATGGCCTTATCTGTGTGAAGTTTGTATGTTCTCCCTGTGTTTGCGTAGGTTTCCTCCGGGTGCTGTGGTTTCCTCCCACACTCCAAAAAACACACTGTTAGGTTAATTGGCTGCTATCAAAATTGACCCTAGTCTCTCCCTCTCTGTCTGTGTGTGAGTGTGTGTCTATATTAGGGAATTTAGACTGTAAGCTCCAATAGGGTAGGGACTGATGTGAATGGGTTCTCTGTACAGCGCTGCGCTATTAGTGACACTATATAAATAAATGATAATGAGGATGATGATGATATGTGTTTACTATGCCTATACACATAGCCAGCTTCCACACTTGATTGGCAGATTAATGCATCATTATTGCTAAGTTTGATAACAGTTGTCTAATACAGTGACACTGGTAGAGAAAACCACTATATACATTCACATAAGCAGCTCTCATCATCATCATTTATGGCATAAGACTTCTTTAATTATACTAAGTTTTTGAGCAGGTCTGCATTATACTTAATTATATAAGGGAGATGTACTTTTAGTAAAAAGTAGCTCTCCAATTTCAAAAGTACATCAACGTAGTATTAATACTTAGATTTAAAGGTGTTTTGGGATAAATGAAATACATTCCCAGCAGCCATCTCCCTTTGCCTCTATCTTATTGCATATTTTGTCCTAATGTGCTTTCATATTTACATGTCACCATGTTTCCATTGGCTAGTACCTTAAAGTCAGATGTCTGTCAAGCAAACTGACCAGTGACAGAATTGCTTTGTGAGGTTTACATCTTTATGACATCAAATGCTTCACATGAAAAATGCAGTTCATTGTCAAAAATCAGCTATATTAGGAGAGTGAGAATTGTGTTTTAGCATCAATTACACACTAAATATGCTGTCATTGTGTATTTTTAATGGATGTCTTTCAGTTTTAAAGATAGACAGACCGATAGATAGATAGATAGATAGAAAGATAGAAAGATAGATAGATAGATAGATAGACAGACAGACAGACTGATTTCAACTGGAAGCAGTGCTTACATATTGCTTAATTTTTGGTGGTTATTAAATAGTATGGGTAGGCAAGAAAAGTGCATATATCTTTTATTAGCATAAACTTACCCAAATGCGCTCTTGCATATTTAAGGCATTCAAAGTAATAATATTTCACAGCATTAATACAGTTATGTACTAGACTGGACAATGGTAAGCAGAGCCAGTACTTATATCAACCATGGCCTTATCTGTGTGAAGTTTGTATGTTCTCCCTGTGTTTGCGTAGGTTTCCTCCGGGTGCTGTGGTTTCCTCCCACACTCCAAAAAACACACTGTTAGGTTAATTGGCTGCTATCAAAATTGACCCTAGTCTCTCCCTCTCTGTCTGTGTGTGAGTGTGTGTCTATATTAGGGAATTTAGACTGTAAGCTCCAATAGGGTAGGGACTGATGTGAATGGGTTCTCTGTACAGCGCTGCGCTATTAGTGACACTATATAAATAAATGATAATGAGGATGATGATGATATGTGTTTACTATGCCTATACACATAGCCAGCTTCCACACTTGATTGGCAGATTAATGCATCATTATTGCTAAGTTTGATAACAGTTGTCTAATACAGTGACACTGGTAGAGAAAACCACTATATACATTCACATAAGCAGCTCTCATCATCATCATTTATGGCATAAGACTTCTTTAATTATACTAAGTTTTTGAGCAGGTCTGCATTATACTTAATTATATAAGGGAGATGTACTTTTAGTAAAAAGTAGCTCTCCAATTTCAAAAGTACATCAACGTAGTATTAATACTTAGATTTAAAGGTGTTTTGGGATAAATGAAATACATTCCCAGCAGCCATCTCCCTTTGCCTCTATCTTATTGCATATTTTGTCCTAATGTGCTTTCATATTTACATGTCACCATGTTTCCATTGGCTAGTACCTTAAAGTCAGATGTCTGTCAAGCAAACTGACCAGTGACAGAATTGCTTTGTGAGGTTTACATCTTTATGAC
Source organism: Mixophyes fleayi (assembly GCF_038048845.1). Lineage (NCBI taxonomy): Eukaryota > Metazoa > Chordata > Amphibia > Anura > Limnodynastidae > Mixophyes > Mixophyes fleayi. Next base: position 6,473 of record NW_027446395.1, on the reverse strand, counting down.
ATCAAATGCTTCACATGAAAAATGCAGTTCATTGTCAAAAATCAGCTATATTAGGAGAGTGAGAATTGTGTTTTAGCATCAATTACACACTAAATATGCTGTCATTGTGTATTTTTAATGGATGTCTTTCAGTTTTAAAGATAGACAGACCGATAGATAGATAGATAGATAGAAAGATAGAAAGATAGATAGATAGATAGATAGACAGACAGACAGACTGATTTCAACTGGAAGCAGTGCTTACATATTGCTTAATTTTTGGTGGTTATTAAATAGTATGGGTAGGCAAGAAAAGTGCATATATCTTTTATTAGCATAAACTTACCCAAATGCGCTCTTGCATATTTAAGGCATTCAAAGTAATAATATTTCACAGCATTAATACAGTTATGTACTAGACTGGACAATGGTAAGCAGAGCCAGTACTTATATCAACCATGGCCTTATCTGTGTGAAGTTTGTATGTTCTCCCTGTGTTTGCGTAGGTTTCCTCCGGGTGCTGTGGTTTCCTCCCACACTCCAAAAAACACACTGTTAGGTTAATTGGCTGCTATCAAAATTGACCCTAGTCTCTCCCTCTCTGTCTGTGTGTGAGTGTGTGTCTATATTAGGGAATTTAGACTGTAAGCTCCAATAGGGTAGGGACTGATGTGAATGGGTTCTCTGTACAGCGCTGCGCTATTAGTGACACTATATAAATAAATGATAATGAGGATGATGATGATATGTGTTTACTATGCCTATACACATAGCCAGCTTCCACACTTGATTGGCAGATTAATGCATCATTATTGCTAAGTTTGATAACAGTTGTCTAATACAGTGACACTGGTAGAGAAAACCACTATATACATTCACATAAGCAGCTCTCATCATCATCATTTATGGCATAAGACTTCTTTAATTATACTAAGTTTTTGAGCAGGTCTGCATTATACTTAATTATATAAGGGAGATGTACTTTTAGTAAAAAGTAGCTCTCCAATTTCAAAAGTACATCAACGTAGTATTAATACTTAGATTTAAAGGTGTTTTGGGATAAATGAAATACATTCCCAGCAGCCATCTCCCTTTGCCTCTATCTTATTGCATATTTTGTCCTAATGTGCTTTCATATTTACATGTCACCATGTTTCCATTGGCTAGTACCTTAAAGTCAGATGTCTGTCAAGCAAACTGACCAGTGACAGAATTGCTTTGTGAGGTTTACATCTTTATGACATCAAATGCTTCACATGAAAAATGCAGTTCATTGTCAAAAATCAGCTATATTAGGAGAGTGAGAATTGTGTTTTAGCATCAATTACACACTAAATATGCTGTCATTGTGTATTTTTAATGGATGTCTTTCAGTTTTAAAGATAGACAGACCGATAGATAGATAGATAGATAGAAAGATAGAAAGATAGATAGATAGATAGATAGACAGACAGACAGACTGATTTCAACTGGAAGCAGTGCTTACATATTGCTTAATTTTTGGTGGTTATTAAATAGTATGGGTAGGCAAGAAAAGTGCATATATCTTTTATTAGCATAAACTTACCCAAATGCGCTCTTGCATATTTAAGGCATTCAAAGTAATAATATTTCACAGCATTAATACAGTTATGTACTAGACTGGACAATGGTAAGCAGAGCCAGTACTTATATCAACCATGGCCTTATCTGTGTGAAGTTTGTATGTTCTCCCTGTGTTTGCGTAGGTTTCCTCCGGGTGCTGTGGTTTCCTCCCACACTCCAAAAAACACACTGTTAGGTTAATTGGCTGCTATCAAAATTGACCCTAGTCTCTCCCTCTCTGTCTGTGTGTGAGTGTGTGTCTATATTAGGGAATTTAGACTGTAAGCTCCAATAGGGTAGGGACTGATGTGAATGGGTTCTCTGTACAGCGCTGCGCTATTAGTGACACTATATAAATAAATGATAATGAGGATGATGATGATATGTGTTTACTATGCCTATACACATAGCCAGCTTCCACACTTGATTGGCAGATTAATGCATCATTATTGCTAAGTTTGATAACAGTTGTCTAATACAGTGACACTGGTAGAGAAAACCACTATATACATTCACATAAGCAGCTCTCATCATCATCATTTATGGCATAAGACTTCTTTAATTATACTAAGTTTTTGAGCAGGTCTGCATTATACTTAATTATATAAGGGAGATGTACTTTTAGTAAAAAGTAGCTCTCCAATTTCAAAAGTACATCAACGTAGTATTAATACTTAGATTTAAAGGTGTTTTGGGATAAATGAAATACATTCCCAGCAGCCATCTCCCTTTGCCTCTATCTTATTGCATATTTTGTCCTAATGTGCTTTCATATTTACATGTCACCATGTTTCCATTGGCTAGTACCTTAAAGTCAGATGTCTGTCAAGCAAACTGACCAGTGACAGAATTGCTTTGTGAGGTTTACATCTTTATGACATCAAATGCTTCACATGAAAAATGCAGTTCATTGTCAAAAATCAGCTATATTAGGAGAGTGAGAATTGTGTTTTAGCATCAATTACACACTAAATATGCTGTCATTGTGTATTTTTAATGGATGTCTTTCAGTTTTAAAGATAGACAGACCGATAGATAGATAGATAGATAGAAAGATAGAAAGATAGATAGATAGATAGATAGACAGACAGACAGACTGATTTCAACTGGAAGCAGTGCTTACATATTGCTTAATTTTTGGTGGTTATTAAATAGTATGGGTAGGCAAGAAAAGTGCATATATCTTTTATTAGCATAAACTTACCCAAATGCGCTCTTGCATATTTAAGGCATTCAAAGTAATAATATTTCACAGCATTAATACAGTTATGTACTAGACTGGACAATGGTAAGCAGAGCCAGTACTTATATCAACCATGGCCTTATCTGTGTGAAGTTTGTATGTTCTCCCTGTGTTTGCGTAGGTTTCCTCCGGGTGCTGTGGTTTCCTCCCACACTCCAAAAAACACACTGTTAGGTTAATTGGCTGCTATCAAAATTGACCCTAGTCTCTCCCTCTCTGTCTGTGTGTGAGTGTGTGTCTATATTAGGGAATTTAGACTGTAAGCTCCAATAGGGTAGGGACTGATGTGAATGGGTTCTCTGTACAGCGCTGCGCTATTAGTGACACTATATAAATAAATGATAATGAGGATGATGATGATATGTGTTTACTATGCCTATACACATAGCCAGCTTCCACACTTGATTGGCAGATTAATGCATCATTATTGCTAAGTTTGATAACAGTTGTCTAATACAGTGACACTGGTAGAGAAAACCACTATATACATTCACATAAGCAGCTCTCATCATCATCATTTATGGCATAAGACTTCTTTAATTATACTAAGTTTTTGAGCAGGTCTGCATTATACTTAATTATATAAGGGAGATGTACTTTTAGTAAAAAGTAGCTCTCCAATTTCAAAAGTACATCAACGTAGTATTAATACTTAGATTTAAAGGTGTTTTGGGATAAATGAAATACATTCCCAGCAGCCATCTCCCTTTGCCTCTATCTTATTGCATATTTTGTCCTAATGTGCTTTCATATTTACATGTCACCATGTTTCCATTGGCTAGTACCTTAAAGTCAGATGTCTGTCAAGCAAACTGACCAGTGACAGAATTGCTTTGTGAGGTTTACATCTTTATGACATCAAATGCTTCACATGAAAAATGCAGTTCATTGTCAAAAATCAGCTATATTAGGAGAGTGAGAATTGTGTTTTAGCATCAATTACACACTAAATATGCTGTCATTGTGTATTTTTAATGGATGTCTTTCAGTTTTAAAGATAGACAGACCGATAGATAGATAGATAGATAGAAAGATAGAAAGATAGATAGATAGATAGATAGACAGACAGACAGACTGATTTCAACTGGAAGCAGTGCTTACATATTGCTTAATTTTTGGTGGTTATTAAATAGTATGGGTAGGCAAGAAAAGTGCATATATCTTTTATTAGCATAAACTTACCCAAATGCGCTCTTGCATATTTAAGGCATTCAAAGTAATAATATTTCACAGCATTAATACAGTTATGTACTAGACTGGACAATGGTAAGCAGAGCCAGTACTTATATCAACCATGGCCTTATCTGTGTGAAGTTTGTATGTTCTCCCTGTGTTTGCGTAGGTTTCCTCCGGGTGCTGTGGTTTCCTCCCACACTCCAAAAAACACACTGTTAGGTTAATTGGCTGCTATCAAAATTGACCCTAGTCTCTCCCTCTCTGTCTGTGTGTGAGTGTGTGTCTATATTAGGGAATTTAGACTGTAAGCTCCAATAGGGTAGGGACTGATGTGAATGGGTTCTCTGTACAGCGCTGCGCTATTAGTGACACTATATAAATAAATGATAATGAGGATGATGATGATATGTGTTTACTATGCCTATACACATAGCCAGCTTCCACACTTGATTGGCAGATTAATGCATCATTATTGCTAAGTTTGATAACAGTTGTCTAATACAGTGACACTGGTAGAGAAAACCACTATATACATTCACATAAGCAGCTCTCATCATCATCATTTATGGCATAAGACTTCTTTAATTATACTAAGTTTTTGAGCAGGTCTGCATTATACTTAATTATATAAGGGAGATGTACTTTTAGTAAAAAGTAGCTCTCCAATTTCAAAAGTACATCAACGTAGTATTAATACTTAGATTTAAAGGTGTTTTGGGATAAATGAAATACATTCCCAGCAGCCATCTCCCTTTGCCTCTATCTTATTGCATATTTTGTCCTAATGTGCTTTCATATTTACATGTCACCATGTTTCCATTGGCTAGTACCTTAAAGTCAGATGTCTGTCAAGCAAACTGACCAGTGACAGAATTGCTTTGTGAGGTTTACATCTTTATGACATCAAATGCTTCACATGAAAAATGCAGTTCATTGTCAAAAATCAGCTATATTAGGAGAGTGAGAATTGTGTTTTAGCATCAATTACACACTAAATATGCTGTCATTGTGTATTTTTAATGGATGTCTTTCAGTTTTAAAGATAGACAGACCGATAGATAGATAGATAGATAGAAAGATAGAAAGATAGATAGATAGATAGATAGACAGACAGACAGACTGATTTCAACTGGAAGCAGTGCTTACATATTGCTTAATTTTTGGTGGTTATTAAATAGTATGGGTAGGCAAGAAAAGTGCATATATCTTTTATTAGCATAAACTTACCCAAATGCGCTCTTGCATATTTAAGGCATTCAAAGTAATAATATTTCACAGCATTAATACAGTTATGTACTAGACTGGACAATGGTAAGCAGAGCCAGTACTTATATCAACCATGGCCTTATCTGTGTGAAGTTTGTATGTTCTCCCTGTGTTTGCGTAGGTTTCCTCCGGGTGCTGTGGTTTCCTCCCACACTCCAAAAAACACACTGTTAGGTTAATTGGCTGCTATCAAAATTGACCCTAGTCTCTCCCTCTCTGTCTGTGTGTGAGTGTGTGTCTATATTAGGGAATTTAGACTGTAAGCTCCAATAGGGTAGGGACTGATGTGAATGGGTTCTCTGTACAGCGCTGCGCTATTAGTGACACTATATAAATAAATGATAATGAGGATGATGATGATATGTGTTTACTATGCCTATACACATAGCCAGCTTCCACACTTGATTGGCAGATTAATGCATCATTATTGCTAAGTTTGATAACAGTTGTCTAATACAGTGACACTGGTAGAGAAAACCACTATATACATTCACATAAGCAGCTCTCATCATCATCATTTATGGCATAAGACTTCTTTAATTATACTAAGTTTTTGAGCAGGTCTGCATTATACTTAATTATATAAGGGAGATGTACTTTTAGTAAAAAGTAGCTCTCCAATTTCAAAAGTACATCAACGTAGTATTAATACTTAGATTTAAAGGTGTTTTGGGATAAATGAAATACATTCCCAGCAGCCATCTCCCTTTGCCTCTATCTTATTGCATATTTTGTCCTAATGTGCTTTCATATTTACATGTCACCATGTTTCCATTGGCTAGTACCTTAAAGTCAGATGTCTGTCAAGCAAACTGACCAGTGACAGAATTGCTTTGTGAGGTTTACATCTTTATGACATCAAATGCTTCACATGAAAAATGCAGTTCATTGTCAAAAATCAGCTATATTAGGAGAGTGAGAATTGTGTTTTAGCATCAATTACACACTAAATATGCTGTCATTGTGTATTTTTAATGGATGTCTTTCAGTTTTAAAGATAGACAGACCGATAGATAGATAGATAGATAGAAAGATAGAAAGATAGATAGATAGATAGATAGACAGACAGACAGACTGATTTCAACTGGAAGCAGTGCTTACATATTGCTTAATTTTTGGTGGTTATTAAATAGTATGGGTAGGCAAGAAAAGTGCATATATCTTTTATTAGCATAAACTTACCCAAATGCGCTCTTGCATATTTAAGGCATTCAAAGTAATAATA
>NW_027446394.1:0-60633 GCF_038048845.1 Mixophyes fleayi | reverse complement strand
TAGAGGATGGCTCTTTGTGTTTTGCAGGGGTCAGAGGATGGCTCTCTGTGCTGTGCAGGGGTCAGAGGATGGATCTCTGTGCTGTGCAGGGGTCAGATGATGGCTCTCTGTGCTGTGCAGGGGTCAGAGGATGGCTCTCTGTGTTGTGCAGGGGTCAGAGGATGGCTCTCTGTGCTGTGCAGTGGTCAGAGGATGGCTCTCTGTGCTGTGCAGTGGTCAGAGGATGGCTCTCTGTGTTGTGCAGGGGTCAGAGGATGGCTCTCTGTGCTGTGCACGGGTCAGAGGATGGCTCTCTGTGCTGTGCAGGGGTCAGAGGATGGCTGTTGGCTGTGCAGGGGTTAGAGGATGGTTATATGTAATGTGGAGGGGTCAGAGGATGGATCTATGTATTGTGCAGGGGTCAGAGCATGGCTCTCTGTGTTGTACAGGGTCAGAGGATGGCTCTGTTGTGCAGGCATCAGCAGATGGCTCTCTGTGTTGTGCAGGGACCAGAGGATGGTTCTCTGTGTTGTGCAGGGACCAGAGGATGGCTCTATGTAATGTGGAGCGGTCAGAGGATGGATCTATGTATTGTGCAGTGGTCAGAGGATGGCTCTCTGTGTTGTACAGGGTCAGAGGATGGCTCTATGTGTTGTGCATGGGTAAGAGAATGGTGCTCTGTGTTGTGCAGGTGTCAGAAGATGGCTCTATGTAATGTGGAGGGGTAAGTGAATGGCTCTATGTATTGTGCAGGGGTAAAAGGATGGCTCTATGTATTATGCAGGGGTCAGAGGATGGCTCTGTTTGTTTTGCAGGGTCAGAGGATGGCTCTCTTTGTTGTGAAGGGTCAGAGATTGGCTCTCTTTGTTGTGCAGGGGTCAGAGGATGGCTCTATGTATTGTGCAGGAGTCAGAGGATGACCTCTGTGTTGTACATGGTCAGAGGATGGCTCTTTGTCTTGTTCAGGGGTCAGAGGAAGGCTCTATGTGTTGTGCAGGGGTCAGAGCATGGCTCTATGTATTGTGCATAGGTCAGCAGATGGCTCTCTGTGTTGTGTAGGGGTCAGAGGATGGCTCTCTGTGTTGTGTAGGGGTCAGATGATGGCTCTCTGTGTTGTGTAGGGGTCAGAGGATGGCTCTATGAATTGTGCAGGGGTCAGAGGATGGCTCTATGTATTATGCAGTGTCAGAGGATGGCTCTCTCTGTTGTGCAGGGGTCAGAAGATGACTCTCTCTGTTGTGCAGTTGTCAGTGGATGGCTCTCTCTGTTGTGCAGGGGTCAGAGGATGGCTCTCTGTGTTGTGCAGGAGTCAGAGGATGGCTCTCTGTGTTGTGCAGGGGTCAGAGGATGGCTCTCTGTGTTGTACAGGGTCAGAGGATGGCTCTCTGTTGTGCAGACGTCAGTGGATGGCTCTCTGTGTTGTGCAGGGACCAGAGGATGGTTCTTTGTGTTGTGCAGGGACCAGAGGATGGTTCTTTGTGTTGTGCAGGGACTAGAGGATGGCTCTCTGTGTTGTGCAGGGACCAGAGGACGGCTCTATGTAATGTGGAGGGGTCAGAGGATGGATCTATGTGTTGTGCAGGTGTCAGATGATGGCTCTCTGTGTTGTACAGGGTCAGAGGATGGCTCTATGTGTTGTGCATGGGTCAGAGAATTGTGCTCAGGGTTGTGCAGGTGTCAGAGGATGGCTCTCTCTGTTGTCCAGTGTCAGAGGATGGCTCTCTGTGTTGTGCAGGGGTCAGAGGAAGGCTCACTGGAAAGGGATCAGAGGATGGCTCTCTGTGCTGTGCAGGGGTCAGAGGATGGCTCGCTGAGCAGGAGTCAGAGGATGGCTCTCTGTGCTGTGCAGGGTTCAGAGGATGGCTCTCTGTGCTGTGCAGGGGTCAGAGGATGGCTCTATGTATTGTGCAGGAGTCAGAGGATAACCTCTGTGTTGTACATGGTCATAGGATGGCTCTTTGTCTTTTTCAGGGGTCAGAGGGTGGCTCTCTGTGTTGTGCAGGGGTCAGAGGATGTCTCTATGTATTGTGCAGGGTTCAGAGGATGGCTCTGTGTGCTGTGCAGTGTTCAGAGGATGGCTCTCTGTGCTGTGCAGGGGTCAGAGGGTGGCTCTATGTATTGTGCAGGAGTCAGAGGATAACCTCTGTGTTGTACAGGGTCAGAGGATGGCTCTTTGTCTTTTTCAGGGGTCAGAGGCTGGCTCTCTGTGTTGTGTAGGGATCAGAGGATGGCTCTCTGTGTTGTGTAGGGGTCAGATGATGGCTCTCTGTGTTGTGTAGGGGTCAGAGGGTGGCTCTCTGTGTTGTGCAGGGGTCAGAGGATGTCTCTATGTATTGTGCAGGGGTCAGAGGATGGCTCTATGTATTATGCAGTGTCAGAGGATGGCTCTCTCTGTTGTGCAGTTGTCAGTGGATAGCTCTCTCTGTGTGCAGGGGTCAGAGGATGGCTCTCTGTGTTGTGCAGGAGTCAGAGGATGGCTCTTTGTCTTTTTCAGGGGTCAGAGGCTGGCTCTCTGTGTTGTGTAGGGATCAGAGGATGGCTCTCTGTGTTGTGCAGGGGTCAGAGGATGGCTCTCTGTGCTGTGCAGGAGTCAGAGGATGGCACTCTGTGTTGTGCAGGGGTCAGAGGATGGCTCTCTGCACTGTGCAGGGGTCAGAGGATGGCTCTCTGTGTTGTGCAGGGGTCAGAGGATGGCTCTCTGTGTTGTGAAGGGGTTAGAGGATGGCTCACTGTGCAGGGATCAGAGGATGGCTCTCTGTGCTGTGCAGGGGTCAGAGGATGGCTCACTGTGCAGGAATCAGAGGATGGCTCTCTGTGTTGTGCAGGGGTTAGAGGATGGCTCACTGTGCAGGGATCAGAGGATGGCTCTCTGTGCTGTGCAGGGGTCAGAGGATGGCTCGCTGTGCAGGAATCGGAGGATGGCTCTCTGTGCTGTGCAGGGTTCAGAGGATGGCTCTCTGTGCTGTGCAGAGTTCAGAGGATGGCTCTCTGTGCTGTGCAGGGGTCAGAGGGTGGCTCTATGTATTGTGCAGGAGTCTGAGGATAACCTCTGTGTTGTACAGGGTCAGAGGATGGCTCTTTGTCTTTTTCAGGGGTCAGAGGAAGGCTCTATGTGTTGTGCAGGGGTCAGAGCATAGCTCTATGTATTGTGCACGGGTCAGAGGCTGGCTCTCTGTGTTGTGTAGGGATCAGAGGATGGCTCTCTGTGTTGTGTAGGGGTCAGATGAAGGCTCTCTGTGTTGTGTAGGGGTCAGAGGATGGCTCTCTGTGTTGTGCAGGGGTCAGAGCATGTCTCTATGTATTGTGCAGGGGTCAGAGGATGGCTCTATTTATTATGCAGTGTCAGAGGATGGCTCTCTCTGTTGTGCAGTTGTCAGTGGATGGCTCTCTCTGTGTGCAGGGGTCAGAGAATGGCTCTCTGTGTTGTGCAGGAGTCAGAGGATGGCTCTCTGTGTTGTGCAGGGGTCAGAGGATGGCTCTCTGTATTGTGCAGGGGTCAGAGGATGGCTCTCTGTGTTGTGCAGTGGTCAGAGGATGGCTCTCTGTGTTGTGCAGGGGTCAGAGGATGGCTCTCTGTGTTGTGAAGGGGTCAGAGGATGGCTCTCTGTGTTGTGCAGGGGTCAGAGGATGGCTCACTGTGCAGGGAACATAGGATAGCTCTCTGTGCTGTGCAGGGGTCAGAGGATGGCTCGCTGTGCAGGAATCAGAGGATGGCTCTCTGTGCTGTGCAGGGGTCAGAGGATGGCTCTCTGTGTTGTGCAGGGGTCAGAGGATGGCTTTCTGTGTTGTGCAGGGGTCAGAGGATGGCTCTCTGTGCTGTGCAGGGGTCAGATGATGGCTCTCTGTGTTGTGCAGGGGTCAGAGGATGGCGCTCTGTGCTGTGCAGGGGTCACAGGATGGATCTATATATTGTGCAGGGGTCAGAGGATGGTTTTCTGTGTTGTACAGGGTCAGAGGATGGCTCTCTGTTGTGCAGACATCAGTGGATGGCTCTCTCTGTTGTGCAGGGACCAGAGGATGGATCTCTGTGTTGTGCAGGGACCAGAGGATGGCTCTCTGTGTTGTGCAGGGGTCAGAGGATGGCTCTATGTAATATGGAGGGGTCAGAGAATGGATCTATGTATTGTGCGGGTGTCAGATGATGGCTCTCTGTGTTGTACAGGGTCAGAGGATGGCTCTGTGTGTTGTGCATGGGTCAGAGAATGGTGCTCAGTGTTGTGCAGGTGTCAGAGGATGGCTCTCTGTGTTGTCCAGGGTCAGAGGACGGCTCTCTGTGTTGTGCAAGGGTCAGAAGATGGCTATATGTAATGTGGAGGGGTAAGAGAATGGCTCTATGTATTGTGCAGTGGTTAAAGGATGGCTCTATGTATTCTGCAGAGGTCAGAGGATGGCTCACTGTGAAAGGATCAGAGGATGGCTCTCTGTGCTGTGCAGGGGCCAGAGGATGGCTCGCTGAGCAGGAGTCAGAGGATGGCTCTCTGTGCTGTGCAGGGTTCAGAGGATGGCTCTCTGTGCTGTGCAGGGGTTAGAGGATGTCTCTATGTATTGTGCAGGAGTCAGAGGATGACCTCTGTGTTGTACATGGTCAGGGGATGGCTCTTTGTCTTTTTCAGGGGTCAGAGGAAGGCTCCATGTGTTGTGCAGGGGTCAGAGCATAGCTCTATGTATTGTGCATGGGTCAGAGGCTGGCTCTCTGTGTTGTGTAGAGATCAGAGGATGGCTCTCTGTGTTGTGTAGGGGTCAGATGATGGCTCTGTGTTTTGTGTAGGGTTCAGAGGATGGCTTTCTGTGCTGTGCAGGGGTCAGAGGATGGCTCTCTGTGTTGTGCAGGGGTCAGAGGATGGCTCTCTGTGTTGTGCAGGGGTCAGAGGATGGCTCTCTGTGCTGTGCAGGGGTCAGAGGATGGCTCTCTATGCTGTGCAGGGGTCAGATGATGGTTCTCTGTGTTTTGCAGGGGTCAGAGGATGGCTCTCTGTGTTTGTGCAGGGGTCAGAGGATGGCTCTCTATGCTGTGCAGGGGTCAGAGGATGGCTCTCTGTGCTGTGCAGGGGTCAGAGGATGGCTCTCTGTGCTGTGCAGGGGTTAGAGGATGGTTTTATGTAATGTGGAGGGGTCAGAGGATAGCTCTCTGTTGTGCAGGCGTCATTGGATGGCTCCCTGTGTTGTGCAGGGACCAGATGATGGTTCTCTGTGTTGTGCAGGGGTCAGAGGAAGGCTCACTGGAAAGGGATCAGAGGATGGCTCCCTGTGTTGTGCAGGGACTAGAGGATGGCTCTCTGTGTTGTGCAGGGGTCAGAGGAAGGCTCACTGGAAAGGGATCAGAGGATGGCTCTCTGTGCTGTGCAGGGGTCAGAGGATGGCTCGCTGAGCAGGAGTCAGAGGATGGCTCTCTGTGATGTGCAGGGTTCAGAGGATGGCTCTCTGTGCTGTGCAGGGGTCAGAGGATGGCTCTCTGTGCTGTGCAGGGGTCAGAGGATGGCTCTCTGTGCTGTGCAGGGGTCAGATGATGGTTCTCTGTGTTTTGCAGGGGTCAGAGGATGGCTCTCTGTGTTTGTGCAGGAGTCAGAGGATGACCTCTGTGTTGTACATGGTCAGAGGATGGCTCTTTGTCTTTTTCAGGGGTCAGAGGAAGGCTCTATGTGTTGTGCAGGGGTCAGAGCATAGCTCTATGTATTGTGCATTGGTCAGAGGCTGGCTCTCTGTGTTGTGTAGGGATCAGAGGATGGCTCTCTGTGTTGTGTAGGGGTCAGATGATGGCTCTCTGTGTTGTGTAGGGGTCAGAGGGTGGCTCTCTGTGTTGTGCAGGGGTCAGAGAATGTCTCTATGTATTGTGCAGGGGTCAGAGGATGGCTCTATGTATTATGCAGTGTCAGAGGATGGCTCTCTCTGTTGTGCAGTTGTCAGTGGATAGCTCTCTCTGTTGTGCAGGGGTCAGAGGATGGCTCTCTGTGCTGTGCAGGTGTCAGAGGATGGCTCTCTGTGTTGTGCAGGGGTCAGAGGATGGCTCTCTGTATTCTGCAGGGGTCAGAGGATGGCTCTCTGTGTTGTGCAGGGGTCAGAGGATGGCTCTCTGTGTTGTGAAGGGGTTAGAGGATGGCTCACTGTGCAGGGATCAGAGGATGGCTCTCTGTGCTGTGCAGGGGTCAGAGGATGGCTCACTGTGCAGGAATCAGAGGATGGCTCTCTGTGTTGTGCAGGGGTTAGAGGATGGCTCACTGTGCAGGGATCAGAGGATGGCTCTCTGTGCTGTGCAGGGGTCAGAGGATGGCTCGCTGTGCAGGAATCAGAGGATGGCTCTCTGTGCTGTGCAGGGTTCAGAGGATGGCTCTCTGTGCTGTGCAGAGTTCAGAGGATGGCTCTCTGTGCTGTGCAGGGGTCAGAGGGTGGCTCTATGTATTGTGCAGGAGTCAGAGGATGACCTCTGTGTTGTACAGGGTCAAAGGATGGCTCTTTGTCTTTTTCAGCGGTCAGAGGAAGGCTCTATGTGTTGTGCAGGGGTCAGAGCATAGCTCTATGTATTGTGCACGGGTCAGAGGCTGGCTCTCTGTGTTGTGTAGGGATCAGAGGATGGCTCTCTGTGTTGTATAGGGGTCAGATGATGGCTCTCTGTGTTGTGCAGGGGTCAGAGGATGGCTCTATTTATTATGCAGTGTCAGAGGATGGCTCTCTGTGTTGTGCAGTTGTCAGTGGATGGCTCTCTCTGTGTGCAGGGGTCAGAGGATGGCTCTCTGTGTTGTGCAGTTGTCAGTGGATGGCTCTCTCTGTGTGCAGGGGTCAGAGGATGGCTCTCTGTGTTGTGCAGGGGTCAGAAGATGGCTCTCTGTATTGTGCAGGGGTCAGAGGATGGCTCTCTGTGTTGTGCAGTGGTCAGAGGATGGCTCTCTGTGTTGTGCAGGGGTCAGAGGATGGCTCTCTGTGTTGTGAAGGGGTCAGAGGATGGCTCTCTGTGTTGTGCAGGGGTCAGAGGATGGCTCACTGTGCAGGGATCATAGGATAGCTCTCTGTGCTGTGCAGGGGTCAGAGGATGGCTCGCTGTGCAGTAATCAGAGGATGGCTCTCTGTGCTGTGCAGGGGTCAGAGGATGGCTCTCTGTGTTGTGCAGGGGTCAGAGGATGGCTCTCTGTGCTGTGCAGGGGTCAGATGATGGCTCTCTGTGTTGTGCAGGGGTCAGAGGATGGCTCTCTGTGCTGTGCAGGGGCCAGAGGATGGATCTATATATTGTGCAGGGGTCAGAGGATGGCTCTCTGTGTTGTACAGGGTCAGAGAATGGCTCTCTGTTGTGCAGACATCAGTGGATGGCTCTCTGTGTTGTGCAGGGACCAGAGGATGGATCTCTGTGTTGTGCAGGGACCAGAGGATGGCTCTCTGTGTTGTGCAGGGGTCAGAGGATGGCTCTATGTAATATGGAGGGGTCAGAGGATGGATCTATGTATTGTGCGGGTGTCAGATGATGGCTCTCTGTGTTATACAGGGTCAGAGGATGGCTCTGTGTGTTGTGCATGGGTCAGAGAATGGTACTCAGTGTTGTGCAGGTGTCAGAGGATGGCTCTCTGTGTTGTCCAGGGTCAGAGGACGGCTCTCTGTGTTGTGCAAGGGTCAGAAGATGGCTCTATGTAATGTGGAGGGGTAAGAGAATGGCTCTATGTATTGTGGAGGGGTAAAAGGATGGCTCTATGTATTCTGCAGGGGTCAGAGGATGGCTCACTGTGAAAGGATCAGAGGATGGCTCTCTGTGCTGTGCAGGGGTCAGAGGATGGCTCGCTGAGCAGGAGTCAGAGGATGGCTCTCTGTGCTGTGCAGGGTTCAGAGGATGGCTCTCTGTGCTGTGCAGGGGTTAGAGGATGGCTCTATGTATTGTGCAGGAGTCAGAGGATGACCTCTGTGTTGTACATGGTCAGAGGATGGCTCTTTGTCTTTTTCAGGGGTCAGAGGAAGGCTCTATGTGTTGTGCAGGGGTCAGAGCATAGCTCTATGTATTGTGCATGGGTCAGAGGCTGGCTCTCTGTGTTGTGTAGGGATCAGAGGATGGCTCTCTGTGTTGTGTAGGGGTCAGATGATGGCTCTCTGTGTTGTGTAGGGGTCAGAGGATGGCTCTCTGTGTTGTGCAGTGGTCAGAGGATGGCTCTCTGTGTTGTGCAGGGGTCAGAGGATGGCTCTCTGTGTTGTGAAGGGGTCAGAGGATGGCTCTCTGTGTTGTGCAGGGGTCAGAGGATGGCTTTCTGTGTTGTGCAGGGGTCAGAGGATGGCTCTCTGTGCTGTGCAGGGGTCAGATGATGGCTCTCTGTGTTGTGCAGGGGTCAGAGGATGGCGCTCTGTGCTGTGCAGGGGTCACAGGATGGATCTATATATTGTGCAGGGGTCAGAGGATGGCTCTCTGTGTTGTACAGGGTCAGAGGATGGCTCTCTGTTGTGCAGACATCAGTGGATGGCTCTCTGTGTTGTGCAGGGACCAGAGGATGGATCTCTGTGTTGTGCAGGGACCAGAGGATGGCTCTCTGTGTTGTGCAGGGGTCAGAGGATGGCTCTATGTAATATGGAGGGGTCAGAGGATGGATCTATGTATTGTGCGGGTGTCAGATGATGGCTCTCTGTGTTGTACAGGGTCAGAGGATGGCTCTGTGTGTTGTGCATGGGTCAGAGAATGGTGCTCAGTGTTGTGCAGGTGTCAGAGGACGGCTCTCTGTGTTGTCCAGGGTCAGAGGACGGCTCTCTGTGTTGTGCAAGGGTCAGAAGATGGCTCTATGTAATGTGGAGGGGTAAGAGAATGGCTCTATGTATTGTGGAGGGGTAAAAGGATGGCTCTATGTATTCTGCAGGGGTCAGAGGATGGCTCACTGTGAAAGGATCAGAGGATGGCTCTCTGTGCTGTGCAGGGGTCAGAGGATGGCTCGCTGAGCAGGAGTCAGAGGATGGCTCTCTGTGCTGTGCAGGGTTCAGAGGATGGCTCTCTGTGCTGTGCAGGGGTTAGAGGATGGCTCTATGTATTGTGCAGGAGTCAGAGGATGACCTCTGTGTTGTACATGGTCAGAGGATGGCTCTTTGTCTTTTTCAGGGGTCAGAGGAAGGCTCTATGTGTTGTGCAGGGGTCAGAGCATAGCTCTATGTATTGTGCATGGGTCAGAGGCTGGCTCTCTGTGTTGTGTAGGGATCAGAGGATGGCTCTCTGTGTTGTGTAGGGGTCAGAGGATGGCTCTCTGTGTTGTGTAGGGGTCAGAGGATGGCTCTCTGTGTTGTGCAGTGGTCAGAGGATGGCTCTCTGTGTTGTGCAGGGGTCAGAGGATGGCTCTCTGTGTTGTGAAGGGGTCAGAGGATGGCTCTCTGTATTGTGCAGGGGTCAGAGGATGGCTCTCTGTGTTGTGCAGTGGTCAGAGGATGGCTCTCTGTGTTGTGCAGGGGTCAGAGGATGGCTCTCTGTGTTGTGAAGGGGTCAGAGGATGGCTCTCTGTGTTGTGCAGGGGTCCGAGGATGGCTCACTGTGCAGGGATCATAGGATAGCTCTCTGTGCTGTGCAGGGGTCAGAGGATGGCTCGCTGTGCAGGAATCAGAGGATGGCTCTCTGTGCTGTGCAGGGGTCAGAGGATGGCTCTCTGTGTTGTGCAGGGGTCAGAGGATGGCTTTCTGTGTTGTGCAGGGGTCAGAGGATGGCTCTCTGTGCTGTGCAGGGGTCAGATGATGGCTTTCTGTGTTGTGCAGGGGTCAGAGGATGGCGCTCTGTGCTGTGCAGGGGTCACAGGATGGATCTATATATTGTGCAGGGGTCAGAGGATGGCTCTCTGTGTTGTACAGGGTCAGAGGATGGCTCTCTGTTGTGCAGACATCAGTGGATGGCTCTCTGTGTTGTGCAGGGACCAGAGGATGGATCTCTGTGTTGTGCAGGGACCAGAGGATGGCTCTCTGTGTTGTGCAGGGGTCAGAGGATGGCTCTATGTAATATGGAGGGGGTCAGAGGATGGATCTATGTATTGTGCGGGTGTCAGATGATGGCTCTCTGTGTTGTACAGGGTCAGAGGATGGCTCTGTGTGTTGTGCATGGGTCAGAGAATGGTGCTCAGTGTTGTGCAGGTGTCAGAGGATGGCTCTCTGTGTTGTCCAGGGTCAGAGGACGGCTCTCTGTGTTGTGCAAGGGTCAGAAGATGGCTCTATGTAATGTGGAGGGGTAAGAGAATGGCTCTATGTATTGTGCAGTGGTAAAAGGATGGCTCTATGTATTCTGCAGAGGTCAGAGGATGGCTCACTGTGAAAGGATCAGAGGATGGCTCTCTGTGCTGTGCAGGGGCCAGAGGATGGCTCGCTGAGCAGGAGTCAGAGGATGGCTCTCTGTGCTGTGCAGGGTTCAGAGGATGGCTCTCTGTGCTGTGCAGGGGTTAGAGGATGGCTCTATGTATTGTGCAGGAGTCAGAGGATGACCTCTGTGTTGTACATGGTCAGAGGATGGCTCTTTGTCTTTTTCAGGGGTCAGAGGAAGGCTCTATGTGTTGTGCAGGGGTCAGAGCATAGCTCTATGTATTGTGCATGGGTCAGAGGCTGGCTCTCTGTGTTGTGTAGGGATCAGAGGATGGCTCTCTGTGTTGTGTAGGGGTCAGATGATGGCTCTGTGTTTTGTGTAGGGTTCAGAGGATGGCTTTCTGTGCTGTGCAGGGGTCAGAGGATGGCTCTCTGTGTTGTGCAGGGGTCAGAGGATGGCTCTCTGTGTTGTGCAGGGGTTAGAGGATGGCTCTATGTATTGTGCAGGAGTCAGAGGATGACCTCTGTGTTGTACATGGTCAGAGGATGGCTCTTTGTCTTTTTCAGGGGTCAGAGGAAGGCTCTATGTGTTGTGCAGGGGTCAGAGCATAGCTCTATGTATTGTGCATTGGTCAGAGGCTGGCTCTCTGTGTTGTGTAGGGATCAGAGGATGGCTCTCTGTGTTGTGTAGGGGTCAGATGATGGCTCTCTGTGTTGTGTAGGGGTCAGAGGGTGGCTCTCTGTGTTGTGCAGGGGTCAGAGAATGTCTCTATGTATTGTGCAGGGGTCAGAGGATGGCTCTATGTATTATGCAGTGTCAGAGGAAGGCTCTATGTGTTGTGCAGGGGTCAGAGCATAGCTCTATGTATTGTGCATTGGTCAGAGGCTGGCTCTCTGTGTTGTGTAGGGATCAGAGGATGGCTCTCTGTGTTGTGTAGGGGTCAGATGATGGCTCTCTGTGTTGTGTAGGGGTCAGAGGATGGCTCTCTGTGTTGTGCAGGGGTCAGAGGATGTCTCTATGTATTGTGCAGGGGTCAGAGGATGGCTCTATGTATTATGCAGTGTCAGAGGATGGCTCTCTGTGTTGTGCAGGGGTCAGAGGATGGCTCTGTGTGTTGTGCATGGGTCAGAGAATGGTGCTCAGTGTTGTGCAGGTGTCAGAGGACGGCTCTCTGTGTTGTCCAGGGTCAGAGGACGGCTCTCTGTGTTGTGCAAGGGTCAGAAGATGGCTCTATGTAATGTGGAGGGGTAAGAGAATGGCTCTATGTATTGTGGAGGGGTAAAAGGATGGCTCTATGTATTCTGCAGGGGTCAGAGGATGGCTCACTGTGAAAGGATCAGAGGATGGCTCTCTGTGCTGTGCAGGGGTCAGAGGATGGCTCGCTGAGCAGGAGTCAGAGGATGGCTCTCTGTGCTGTGCAGGGTTCAGAGGATGGCTCTCTGTGCTGTGCAGGGGTTAGAGGATGGCTCTATGTATTGTGCAGGAGTCAGAGGATGACCTCTGTGTTGTACATGGTCAGAGGATGGCTCTTTGTCTTTTTCAGGGGTCAGAGGAAGGCTCTATGTGTTGTGCAGGGGTCAGAGCATAGCTCTATGTATTGTGCATGGGTCAGAGGCTGGCTCTCTGTGTTGTGTAGGGATCAGAGGATGGCTCTCTGTGTTGTGTAGGGGTCAGAGGATGGCTCTCTGTGTTGTGTAGGGGTCAGAGGATGGCTCTCTGTGTTGTGCAGTGGTCAGAGGATGGCTCTCTGTGTTGTGCAGGGGTCAGAGGATGGCTCTCTGTGTTGTGAAGGGGTCAGAGGATGGCTCTCTGTATTGTGCAGGGGTCAGAGGATGGCTCTCTGTGTTGTGCAGTGGTCAGAGGATGGCTCTCTGTGTTGTGCAGGGGTCAGAGGATGGCTCTCTGTGTTGTGAAGGGGTCAGAGGATGGCTCTCTGTGTTGTGCAGGGGTCCGAGGATGGCTCACTGTGCAGGGATCATAGGATAGCTCTCTGTGCTGTGCAGGGGTCAGAGGATGGCTCGCTGTGCAGGAATCAGAGGATGGCTCTCTGTGCTGTGCAGGGGTCAGAGGATGGCTCTCTGTGTTGTGCAGGGGTCAGAGGATGGCTTTCTGTGTTGTGCAGGGGTCAGAGGATGGCTCTCTGTGCTGTGCAGGGGTCAGATGATGGCTCTCTGTGTTGTGCAGGGGTCAGAGGATGGCGCTCTGTGCTGTGCAGGGGTCACAGGATGGATCTATATATTGTGCAGGGGTCAGAGGATGGCTCTCTGTGTTGTACAGGGTCAGAGGATGGCTCTCTGTTGTGCAGACATCAGTGGATGGCTCTCTGTGTTGTGCAGGGACCAGAGGATGGATCTCTGTGTTGTGCAGGGACCAGAGGATGGCTCTCTGTGTTGTGCAGGGGTCAGAGGATGGCTCTATGTAATATGGAGGGGTCAGAGGATGGATCTATGTATTGTGCGGGTGTCAGATGATGGCTCTCTGTGTTGTACAGGGTCAGAGGATGGCTCTGTGTGTTGTGCATGGGTCAGAGAATGGTGCTCAGTGTTGTGCAGGTGTCAGAGGATGGCTCTCTGTGTTGTCCAGGGTCAGAGGACGGCTCTCTGTGTTGTGCAAGGGTCAGAAGATGGCTCTATGTAATGTGGAGGGGTAAGAGAATGGCTCTATGTATTGTGCAGTGGTAAAAGGATGGCTCTATGTATTCTGCAGAGGTCAGAGGATGGCTCACTGTGAAAGGATCAGAGGATGGCTCTCTGTGCTGTGCAGGGGCCAGAGGATGGCTCGCTGAGCAGGAGTCAGAGGATGGCTCTCTGTGCTGTGCAGGGTTCAGAGGATGGCTCTCTGTGCTGTGCAGGGGTTAGAGGATGGCTCTATGTATTGTGCAGGAGTCAGAGGATGACCTCTGTGTTGTACATGGTCAGAGGATGGCTCTTTGTCTTTTTCAGGGGTCAGAGGAAGGCTCTATGTGTTGTGCAGGGGTCAGAGCATAGCTCTATGTATTGTGCATGGGTCAGAGGCTGGCTCTCTGTGTTGTGTAGGGATCAGAGGATGGCTCTCTGTGTTGTGTAGGGGTCAGATGATGGCTCTGTGTTTTGTGTAGGGTTCAGAGGATGGCTTTCTGTGCTGTGCAGGGGTCAGAGGATGGCTCTCTGTGTTGTGCAGGGGTCAGAGGATGGCTCTCTGTGTTGTGCAGGGTTTAGAGGATGGCTCTATGTATTGTGCAGGAGTCAGAGGATGACCTCTGTGTTGTACATGGTCAGAGGATGGCTCTTTGTCTTTTTCAGGGGTCAGAGGAAGGCTCTATGTGTTGTGCAGGGGTCAGAGCATAGCTCTATGTATTGTGCATTGGTCAGAGGCTGGCTCTCTGTGTTGTGTAGGGATCAGAGGATGGCTCTCTGTGTTGTGTAGGGGTCAGATGATGGCTCTCTGTGTTGTGTAGGGGTCAGAGGGTGGCTCTCTGTGTTGTGCAGGGGTCAGAGAATGTCTCTATGTATTGTGCAGGGGTCAGAGGATGGCTCTATGTATTATGCAGTGTCAGAGGAAGGCTCTATGTGTTGTGCAGGGGTCAGAGCATAGCTCTATGTATTGTGCATTGGTCAGAGGCTGGCTCTCTGTGTTGTGTAGGGATCAGAGGATGGCTCTCTGTGTTGTGTAGGGGTCAGATGATGGCTCTCTGTGTTGTGTAGGGGTCAGAGGATGGCTCTCTGTGTTGTGCAGGGGTCAGAGGATGTCTCTATGTATTGTGCAGGGGTCAGAGGATGGCTCTATGTATTATGCAGTGTCAGAGGATGGCTCTCTGTGTTGTGCAGGGGTCAGAGGATGGAACTCTGTGCAGGGATCAGAGGATGGCTCTCTGTGTTGTGCAGGGGTCAGAGGATGGCTCTATGTATTGTGCAGGGGTCAGAGGATGGCTCTTTGTATTGTGCAGGGGTCAGAGGATGGCTCTCTGTGTTGTGTAGGGGTCAGATGATGGCTCTCTGTGTTGTGTAGGGTTCAGAGGATGGCTCTCTGTGCTGTGTAGGGGTCAGAGGATGGCTCTCTGTGTTGTGCAGGGGTCAGAGGATGGCTCTCTGTGTTGTGCAGGGGTCAGAGGATGGCTCTCTGTGCTGTGCAGGGGTCAGAGGACGGCTCTCTGTGCTGTGCAGGGGTCAGAGGATGGCTCTCTGTGCTGTGCAGGGGTCAGATGATGGTTCTCTGTGTTTTGCAGG
Organism: Mixophyes fleayi; assembly: GCF_038048845.1. NCBI lineage: Eukaryota > Metazoa > Chordata > Amphibia > Anura > Limnodynastidae > Mixophyes > Mixophyes fleayi. The sequence goes on along the minus strand of NW_027446394.1, from coordinate 46,224 downwards.
GGTCAGAGGATGGCTCTCTGTGTTTGTGCAGGGGTCAGAGGATGGCTCTCTATGCTGTGCAGGGGTCAGAGGATGGCTCTCTGTGCTGTGCAGGGGTCAGAGGATGGCTCTCTGTGCTGTGCAGGGGTTAGAGGATGGTTTTATGTAATGTGGAGGGGTCAGAGGATAGCTCTCTGTTGTGCAGGCGTCATTGGATGGCTCCCTGTGTTGTGCAGGGACCAGATGATGGTTCTCTGTGTTGTGCAGGGACCAGAGGATGGCTCTCTGTGTTGTGCAGGGGTCAGAGGAAGGCTCACTGGAAAGGGATCAGAGGATGGCTCTCTATGCTGTGCAGGGTTCAGAGGATGGCTCTCTGTGCTGTGCAGGGGTCAGAGGATGGCTCTATGTATTGTGCAGGAGTCAGAGGATGACCTCTGTGTTGTACATGGTCAGAGGATGGCTCTTTGTCTTTTTCAGGGGTCAGAGGAAGGCTATATGTGTTGTGCAGGGGTCAGAGGGTGGCTCTCTGTGTTGTGCAGGGGTCAGAGGATGCCTCTCTGTGCTGTGCAGGGGTCAGAGGACGGCTCTCTGTGCTGTGCAGAGGTCAGAGGATGGCTCTCTGTGCTGTGCAGGGGTCAGATGATGGTTCTCTGTGTTTTGCAGGGGTCAGAGGATGGCTCTCTGTGTTTGTGCAGGGGTCAGAGGATGGCTTTCTATGCTGTGCAGGGGTCAGAGGATGGCTCTCTGTGCTGTGCAGGGGTCAGAGGATGGCTCTCTGTGCTGTGCAGGGGTTAGAGGATGGTTTTATGTAATGTGGAGGGGTCAGAGGATAGCTCTCTGTTGTGCAGGCGTCATTGGATGGCTCCCTGTGTTGTGCAGGGACCAGATGATGGTTCTCTGTGTTGTGCAGGGACCAGAGGATGGCTCTCTGTGTTGTGCAGGGGTCAGAGGAAGGCTCACTGGAAAGGGATCAGAGGATGGCTCTCTGTGCTGTGCAGGGGTCAGAGGATGGCTCGCTGAGCAGGAGTCAGAGGATGGCTCTCTGTGTTGTGTAGGGATCAGAGGATGGCTCTCAGTGTTGTGTAGGGGTCAGATGATGGCTCTCTGTATTTTGCAGGGGTCAGAGGATGGCTCTATGTATTATGCAGTGTCAAAAGATGGCTCTCTCTGTTGTGCAGTTGTCAGTGGATAGCTCTCTCTGTTGTGCAGGGGTCAGAGGATGGCTCTCTGTGCTGTGCAGGAGTCAGAGGATGGCTCTCTGTGTTGTGCAGGGGTCAGAGGATGGCTCTCTGTATTGTGCAGGGGTCAGAGGATGGCTCTCTGTGTTGTGCAGGGGTCAGAGGATGGCTCTCTGTGTAGTGAAGGGTTAGAGGATGGCTCACTGTGCAGGGATCAGAGGATGGCTCTCTGTGCTGTGCAGGGGTCAGAGGATGGCTCACTGTGCAGGAATCAGAGGATGGCTCTCTGTGTTGTGCAGGGACCAGAGGATGGATCTCTGTGTTGTGCAGGGATCAGAGGATGGCTCTCTGTGTTGTGCAGGGGTCAGAGGATCGCTCTATGTAATATGGAGGGGTCAGAGGATGGATCTATGTATTGTGCGGGTGTCAGATGATGGCTCTCTGTGTTGTACAGGGTCAGAGGATGGCTCTGTGTGTTGTGCATGGGTCAGAGAATGGTGCTCAGTGTTGTGCAGGTGTCAGAGGATGGCTCTCTGTGTTGTCCAGGGTCAGACGACGGCTCTCTGTGTTGTGCAAGGGTCAGAGGATGGCTCTATGTAATGTGGAGGGGTAAGAGAATGGCTCTATGTATTGTGCAGGGGTAAAAGGATGGCTCTATGTATTCTGCAGGGGTCAGAGGATGGCTCACTGTGAAAGGATCAGAGGATGGCTCTCTGTGCTGTGCAGGGGTCAGAGGATGGCTCGCTGAGCAGGAGTCAGAGGATGACTCTCTGTGCTGTGCAGGGTTCAGAGGATGGCTCTCTGTGCTGTGCAGGGGTTAGAGGATGGCTCTATGTATTGTGCAGGAGTCAGAGGATGACCTCTGTGTTGTACATGGTCAGAGGATGGCTCTTTGTCTTTTTCAGGGGTCAGAGGAAGGCTCTATGTGTTGTGCAGGGGTCAGAGCATAGCTCTATGTATTGTGCATGGGTCAGAGGCTAGCTCTCTGTGTTGTGTAGGGATCAAAGGATGGCTCTCTGTGTTGTGTAGGGGTCAGATGATGGCTCTCTGTGTTGTGTAGGGGTCAGAGGATGGCTCTCTGTGTTGTGCAGGGGTCAGAGGATGTCTCTATGTATTGTGCAGGGGTCAGAGGATGGCTCTATGTATTATGCAGTGTCAGAGGATGGCTCTCTCTCTTGTGCAGTTGTCAGTGGATGGCTCTCTCTGTTGTGCAGGGGTCAGAGGATGGCTCTCTGTGCAGGGATCAGAGGATGGCTCTTTGTATTGTGCAGGGGTCAGAGGATGGCTCTCTGTGTTGTGCACGGGTCAGAGGATGGCTCTCTGTGTTGTGAAGGGGTCAAAGGATGGCTCTCTGTGTTGTGCAGTGGTCAGAGGATGGCTCACAGTGCAGGGATCAGAGGATGGCTCTCTGTGCTGTGCAGGGGTCAGAGGTTGGCTCGCTGTGCAGGAATCAGAGGATGGCTCTCTGTGCTGTGCAGGGTTCAGAGGATGGCTCTCTGTGCTGTGCAGGGGTCTGAGGATGGCTCTCTGTGTTGTGCAGGGGTCAGAGGATGGCTCTCTGTGTTGTGCAGGGGTCAGAGGATGGCTCTCTGTGCTCTGCAGGGGTCAGAGGACGGCTCTCTGTGCTGTGCAGGGGTCAGAGGATGGCTCTCTGTGCTGTGCAGAGGTCAGATGATGGTTCTCTGTGTTTTGCAGGGGTCAGAGGATGGCTCTCTGTGTTTGTGCAGGGGTCAGAGGATGGCTCTCTATGCTGTGCAGGGGTCAGAGGATGGCTCTCTGTGCTGTGCAGGGGTCAGAGGATGGCTCTCTGTGCTGTGCAGGGGTTAGAGGATGGTTTTATGTAATGTGGAGGGGTCAGAGGATGGCTCTATGTATTGTGCAGAGGTCAGAGGATGGCTCTCTGTGTTGTGTAGGGGTCAGAGGATGGCTCTCTGTGTTGTGTAGGGGTCAGAGGATGGCTCTCTGTGTTGTGTAGTGGTCAGAGGATGGCTCTCTGTGCTGTGCAGGGGTCAGAGGATGGATCTATGTATTGTGCAGGGGTCAGAGGACGGCTCTCTGTGTTGTGCAGGGACCACAGGATGGATCTCTGTGTTGTGCAGGGACCAGAGGATGGCTCTCTGTGTTGTGCAGGGGTCAGAGGATGGCTCTATGTAATATGGGGGGGTCAGAGGATGGATCTATGTATTGTGCGGGTGTCAGATGATGGCTCTCTGTGTTGTACAGGGTCAGAGGATGGCTCTATGTGTTGTGCATGGGTCAGAGAATGGTGCTCAGTGTTGTGCAGGTGTCAGAGGACGGCTCTCTGTGTTGTGCAAGGGTCAGAAGATAGCTCTATGTAATGTGGAGGTGTAAGAGAATGGCTCTATGTATTGTGCAGGGGTAAAAGGATGGCTCTATGTATTCTGCAGGGGTCAGAGGATGGCTCACTGTGAAAGGATCAGAGGATGGCTCTCTGTGCTGTGCAGGGTTCAGAGGATGGCTCTCTGTGCTGTGCAGGGGTCAGAGGATGACTCTATGTATTGTGCAGGAGTCAGAGGATGACCTCTGTGTTGTACATGGTCAGAGGATGGCTCTTTGTCTTTTTCAGGGGTCAGAGGAAGGCTCTATGTGTTGTGCAGGGGTCAGAGCATAGCTCTATGTATTGTGCATGGGTCAGAGGCTGGCTCTCTGTGTTGTGTAGGGATCAGAGGATGGCTCTCTGTGTTGTGTAGGGGTCAGATGATGGCTCTCTGTGTTGTGTAGGGGTCAGAGAATGGCTCTCTGTGTTGTGCAGGGGTCAGAGGTTGTCTCTATGTATTGTGCAGGGGTCAGAGGATGGCTCTATGTATTATGCAGTGTCAGAGGATGGCTCTCTCTGTTGTGCAGTTGTCAGTGGATGGCTCTCTCTGTTGTGCAGGGGTCAGAGGATGGCTCTCTGTATTGTGCAGGAGTCAGAGGATGGCTCACTGTGCAGGGATCAGAGGATGGCTCTTTGTACTGTGCAGGGGTCAGAGGATGGCTCGCTGTGCAGGAGTCAGAGGATGGCTCTCTGTGCTGTGCAGGGGTCAGTGGATGGCTCTCTGTGCAGGGATCAGAGGATGGCTCTCTGTGCTGTGCAGGGGTCAGAGGATGGCTCGCTGTGCAGGAATCAGAGGATGGCTCTCTGTGCTGTGCAGGGTTCAGAGGATGGCTCTCTGTGCTGTGCAGAGTTCAGAGGATGGCTCTCTGTGCTGTGCAGGGGTCAGAGGGTGGCTCTATGTATTGTGCAGGAGTCAGAGGATGACCTCTGTGTTGTACAGGGTCAGAGGATGGTTCTTTGTCTTTTTCAGGGGTCAGAGGAAGGCTCTATGTGTTGTGCAGGGGTCAGAGCATAGCTCTATGTATTGTGCACGGGTCAGAGGCTGGCTCTCTGTGTTGTGTAGGGATCAGAGGATGGCTCTCTGTGTTGTGTAGGGGTCAGATGATGGCTCTCTGTGTTGTGTAGGGGTCAGAGGATGGCTCTCTGTGTTGTGCAGGGGTCAGAGCATGTCTCTATGTATTGTGCAGGGGTCAGAGGATGGCTCTATTTATTATGCAGTGTCAGAGGATGGCTCTCTCTGTTGTGCAGTTGTCAGTGGATGGCTCTCTCTGTGTGCAGGTGTCAGAGGATGGCTCTCTGTGTTGTGCAGGAGTCAGAGGATGGCTCTCTGTGTTGTGCAGGGGTCAGAGGATGGCTCTCTGTATTGTGCAGGGGTCAGAGGATGGCTCTCTGTGTTGTACAGTAGTCAGAGGATGGCTCTCTGTGTTGTGCAGGGGTCAGAGGATGGCTCTCTGTGTTGTGAAGGGGTCAGAGGATGGCTCTCTGTGTTGTGCAGGGGTCAGAGGATGGCTCACTGTGCAGGGATCATAGGATAGCTCTCTGTGCTGTGCAGGGGTCAGAGGTTGGCTCGCTGTGCAGGAATCAGAGGATGGCTCTCTGTGCTGTGCAGGGTTCAGAGGATGGCTCTCTGTGCTGTGCAGGGGTCAGAGGATGGCTCTCTGTGTTGTGCAGGGGTCAGAGGATGGCTCTCTGTGTTGTGCAGGGGTCAGAGGATGGCTCTCTGTGCTCTGCAGGGGTCAGAGGACGGCTCTCTGTGCTGTGCAGGGGTCAGAGGATGGCTCTCTTTGCTGTGCAGAGGTCAGATGATGGTTCTCTGTGTTTTGCAGGGGTCAGAGGATGGCTCTCTGTGTTTGTGCAGGGGTCAGAGGATGGCTCTCTATGCTGTGCAGGGGTCAGAGGATGGCTCTCTGTGCTGTGCAGGGGTCAGAGGATGGCTCTTTGTGCTGTGCAGGGGTTAGAGGATGGTTTTATGTAATGTGGAGGGGTCAGAGGATGGCTCTATGTATTGTGCAGAGGTCAGAGGATGGCTCTCTGTGTTGTGTAGGGGTCAGAGGATGGCTCTCTGTGTTGTGTAGGGGTCAGAGGATGGCTCTTTGTGTTGTGTAGTGGTCAGAGGATGGCTCTCTGTGCTGTGCAGGGGTCAGAGGATGGATCTATGTATTGTGCAGGGGTCAGAGGACGGCTCTCTGTGTTGTGCAGGGACCACAGGATGGATCTCTGTGTTGTGCAGGGACCAGAGGATGGCTCTCTGTGTTGTGCAGGGGTCAGAGGATGGCTCTATGTAATATGGGGGGGTCAGAGGATGGATCTATGTATTGTGTGGGTGTCAGATGATGGCTCTCTGTGTTGTACAGGGTCAGAGGATGGCTCTATGTGTTGTGCATGGGTCAGAGAATGGTGCTCAGTGTTGTGCAGGTGTCAGAGGACGGCTCTCTGTGTTGTGCAAGGGTCAGAAGATAGCTCTATGTAATGTGGAGGTGTAAGAGAATGGCTCTATGTATTGTGCAGGGGTAAAAGGATGGCTCTATGTATTCTGCAGGGGTCAGAGGATGGCTCACTGTGAAAGGATCAGAGGATGGCTCTCTGTGCTGTGCAGGGTTCAGAGGATGGCTCTCTGTGCTGTGCAGGGGTCAGAGGATGACTCTATGTATTGTGCAGGAGTCAGAGGATGACCTCTGTGTTGTACATGGTCAGAGGATGGCTCTTTGTCTTTTTCAGGGGTCAGAGGAAGGCTCTATGTGTTGTGCAGGGGTCAGAGCATAGCTCTATGTATTGTGCATGGGTCAGAGGATGGCTCTCTGTGTTGTGTAGGGGTCAGATGATGGCTCTCTGTGTTGTGTAGGGGTCAGAGAATGGCTCTCTGTGTTGTGCAGGGGTCAGAGGATGTCTCTATGTATTGTGCAGGGGTCAGAGGATGGCTCTATGTATTATGCAGTGTCAGAGGATGGCTCTCTCTGTTGTGCAGTTGTCAGTGGATGGCTCTCTCTGTTGTGCAGGGGTCAGAGGATGGCTCTCTGTATTGTGCAGGAGTCAGAGGATGGCTCACTGTGCAGGGATCAGAGGATGGCTCTTTGTACTGTGCAGGGGTCAGAGGATGGCTCGCTGTGCAGGAGTCAGAGGATGGCTCTCTGTGCTGTGCAGGGGTCAGTGGATGGCTCTCTGTGCAGGGATCAGAGGATGGCTCTCTGTGCTGTGCAGGGGTCAGAGGATGGCTCGCTGTGCAGGAATCAGAGGATGACTCTCTGTGCTGTGCAGGGTTCAGAGGATGGCTCTCTGTGCTGTGCAGAGTTCAGAGGATGGCTCTCTGTGCTGTGCAGGGGTCAGAGGGTGGCTCTATGTATTGTGCAGGAGTCAGAGGATGACCTCTGTGTTGTACAGGGTCAGAGGATGGTTCTTTGTCTTTTTCAGGGGTCAGAGGAAGGCTCTATGTGTTGTGCAGGGGTCAGAGCATAGCTCTATGTATTGTGCACGGGTCAGAGGCTGGCTCTCTGTGTTGTGTAGGGATCAGAGGATGGCTCTCTGTGTTGTGTAGGGGTCAGATGATGGCTCTCTGTGTTGTGTAGGGGTCAGAGGATGGCTCTCTGTGTTGTGCAGGGGTCAGAGCATGTCTCTATGTATTGTGCAGGGGTCAGAGGATGGCTCTATTTATTATGCAGTGTCAGAGGATGGCTCTCTCTGTTGTGCAGTTGTCAGTGGATGGCTCTCTCTGTGTGCAGGGGTCAGAGGATGGCTCTCTGTGTTGTGCAGGAGTCAGAGGATGGCTCTCTGTGTTGTGCAGGGGTCAGAGGATGGCTCTCTGTGTTGTGCAGGGGTCAGAGGATGGCTCTCTGTGTTGTACAGTAGTCAGAGGATGGCTCTCTGTGTTGTGCAGGGGTCAGAGGATGGCTCTCTGTGTTGTGAAGGGCTCAGAGGATGGCTCTCTGTGTTGTGCAGGGGTCAGAGGATGGCTCACTGTGCAGGGATCATAGGATAGCTCTCTGTGCTGTGCAGGGGTCAGAGGATGGCTCGCTGTGCAGGAATCAGAGGATGGCTCTCTGTGCTGTGCAGAGGTCAGAGGATGGCTCTCTGTGTTGTGCAGGGGTCAGAGGATGGCTCTCTGTGTTGTGCAGGGATCAGTTGATGGCTCTCTGTGCTGTGCAGGGGTCAGATGATGGCTCTCTGTGTTGTGCAGGGGTCAGAGGATGGCTCTCTGTGCTGTGCAGGGGTCAGAGGATGGATCTATATATTGTGCAGGGGTCAGAGGATGGCTCTCTGTGTTGTACAGGGTCAGAGGATGGCTCTCTGTTGTGCAGACATCAGTGGATGGCTCTCTGTGTTGTGCAGGGACCAGAGGATGGATCTCTGTGTTGTGCAGGGACCAGAGGATGGCTCTCTGTGTTGTGCAGGGGTCAGAGGATCGCTCTATGTAATATGGAGGGGTCAGAGGATGGATCTATGTATTGTGCGGGTGTCAGATGATGGCTCTCTGTGTTGTACAGGGTCAGAGGATGGCTCTGTGTGTTGTGCATGGGTCAGAGAATGGTGCTCAGTGTTGTGCAGGTGTCAGAGGATAGCTCTATGTGTTGTCCAGGGTCAGAGGACGGCTCTCTGTGTTGTGCAAGGGTCAGAGGATGGCTCTATGTAATGTGGAGGGGTAAGAGAATGGCTCTATGTATTGTGCAGGGGTAAAAGGATGGCTCTATGTATTCTGCACAGGTCAGAGGATGGCTCACTGTGAAAGGATCAGAGGATGGCTCTCTGTGCTGTGCAGGGGTCAGAGGATGGCTCGCTGAGCAGGAGTCAGAGGATGGCTCTCTGTGCTGTGCAGGGTTCAGAGGATGGCTCTCTGTGCTGTGCAGGGGTTAGAGGATGGCTCTATGTATTGTGCAGGAGTCAGAGGATGACCTCTGTGTTGTACATGGTCAGAGGATGGCTCTTTGTCTTTTTCAGGGGTCAGAGGAAGGCTCTATGTGTTGTGCAGGGGTCAGAGCATAGCTCTATGTATTGTGCATGGGTCAGAGGCTGGCTCTCTGTGTTGTGTAGGGATCAAAGGATGGCTCTCTGTGTTGTGTACGGGTCAGATGATGGCTCTCTGTGTTGTGTAGGGTCAGAGGATGGCTCTCTGTGTTGTGCAGGGGTCAGAGGATGTCTCTATGTATTGTGCAGGGGTCAGAGGATGGCTCTATGTATTATGCAGTGTCAGAGGATGGCTCTCTCTCTTGTGCAGTTGTCAGTGGATGGCACTCTCTGTTGTGCAGGGGTCAGAGGATGGCTCTCTGTGCAGGGATCAGAGGATGGCTCTCTGTGTTGTGCAGGGGTAAGAGGATGGCTCTATGTATTGTGCAGGGGTCAGAGGATGGCTCTTTGTATTGTGCAGGGGTCAGAGGATGGCTCTCTGTGTTGTGCACGGGTCAGAGGATGGCTCTCTGTGTTGTGAAGGGGTCAAAGGATGGCTCTCTGTGTTGTGCAGTGGTCAGAGGATGGCTCACAGTGCAGGGATCAGAGGATGGCTCTCTGTGCTGTGCAGGGGTCAGAGGTTGGCTCGCTGTGCAGGAATCAGAGGATGGCTCTCTGTGCTGTGCAGGGTTCAGAGGATGGCTCTCTGTGCTGTGCAGGGATCAGAGGATTTCTCTCTGTGTTGTGCAGGGGTCAGAGGATGGCTCTCTGTGTTGTGCAGGGGTCAGAGGATGGCTCTCTGTGCTCTGCAGGGGTCAGAGGACGGCACTCTGTGCTGTGCAGGGGTCAGAGGATGGCTCTCTGTGCTGTGCAGAGGTCAGATGATGGTTCTCTGTGTTTTGCAGTGGTCAGAGGATGGCTCTCTGTGTTTGTGCAGGGGTCAGAGGATGGCTCTCTATGCTGTGCAGGGGTCAGAGGATGGCTCTCTGTGCTGTGCAGGGGTCAGAGGATGGCTCTCTGTGCTGTGCAGGGGTTAGAGGATGGTTTTATGTAATGTGGAGGGGTCAGAGGATGGCTCTATGTATTGTGCAGGGGTCAGAGGATGGCTCTCTGTGTTGTGTAGGGGTCAGAGGATGGCTCTCTGTGTTGTGTAGGGGTCAGAGGATGGCTCTCTGTGTTGTGTAGTGGTCAGAGGATGGCTCTCTGTGCTGTGCAGGGGTCAGAGGATGGATCTATGTATTGTGCAGGGGTCAGAGGACGGCTCTCTGTGTTGTGCAGGGACCAGAGGATGGATCTCTGTGTTGTGCAGGGACTAGAGGATGGCTCTCTGTGTTGTGCAGGGGTCAGAGGATGGCTCTATGTAATATGGGGGGTCAGAGGATGGATCTATGTATTGTGCGGGTGTCAGATGATGGCTCTCTGTGTTGTACAGGGTCAGAGGATGGCTCTATGTGTTGTGCATGGGTCAGAGAATGGTGCTCAGTGTTGTGCAGGTGTCAGAGGACGGCTCTCTGTGTTGTGCAAGGGTCAGAAGAGAGCTCTATGTAATGTGGAGGTGTAAGAGAATGGCTCTATGTATTGTGCAGGGGTATAAGGATGGCTCTATGTATTCTGCAGGGGTCAGAGGATGGCTTACTGTGAAAGGATCAGAGGATGGCTCTCTGTGCTGTGCAGGGTTCAGAGGATGGCTCTCTGTGCTGTGCAGGGGTCAGAGGATGACTCTATGTATTGTGCAGGAGTCAGAGGATGACCTCTGTGTTGTACATGGTCAGAGGATCGCTCTTTGTCTTTTTCAGGGGTCAGAGGAAGGCTCTATGTGTTGTTCAGGGGTCAGAGCATAGCTCTATGTATTGTGCATGGGCCAGAGGCTGGCTCTATGTGTTGTGTAGGGATCAGAGGATGGCTCTCTGTGTTGTGTAGGGGTCAGATGATGGCTCTCTGTGTTGTGTAGGGGTCAGAGGATGGCTCTCTGTGTTGTGCAGGGGTCAGAGGATGTCTCTATGTATTGTGCAGGGGTCAGAGGATGGCTCTATGTATTATGCAGTGTCAGAGGATGGCTCTCTCTGTTGTGCTGTTGTCAGTGGATGGCTCTCTCTGTTGTGCAGGGGTCAGAGGATGGCTCTCTGTATTGTGCAGGAGTCAGAGGATGGCTCTCTGTGTTGTGCAGGGGTTAGAGGATGGCTCTATGTATTGTGCAGGGGTCAGAGGATGGCTCTATGTATTGTGCAGGGGTCAGAGGATGGCTCTCTGTGTTGTGCAGTGGTCAGAGGATGGCTCTCTGTGTTGTGAAGGGGTCAAAGGATGGCTCTCTGTGTTGTGCAGTGGTCAGAGGATGGCTCACTGTGCAGGGATCAGAGGATGGCTCTATGTGCTGTGCAGGGGTTAGAGGTTGGCTCGCTGTGCAGGAATCAGAGGATTGCTCTCTGTGCTGTGCAGGGTTCAGAGGATGGCTCTCTGTGCTGTGCAGGGGTCAGAGGATGGCTCTCTGTGTTGTGCAGGGGTCAGAGGATGGCTCTCTGTGTTGTGCAGGGTCAGAGGATGGCTCTCTGTGCTGTGCAGGGGTCAGAGGACGGCTCTCTGTGCTGTGCAGGGGTCAGAGGATGGCTCTCTGTGCTGTGCAGGGGTCAGATGATGGTTCTCTGTGTTTTGCAGGGATCAGAGGATGGCTCTCTGTGCTGTGCAGGGGTTAGAGGTTGGCTCGCTGTGCAGGAATCAGAGGATTGCTCTCTGTGCTGTGCAGGGTTCAGAGGATGGCTCTCTGTGCTGTGCAGGGGTCAGAGGATGGCTCTCTGTGTTGTGCAGGGGTCAGAGGATGGCTCTCTGTGTTGTGCAGGGTCAGAGGATGGCTCTCTGTGCTGTGCAGGGGTCAGAGGACGGCTCTCTGTGCTGTGCAGGGGTCAGAGGATGGCTCTCTGTGCTGTGCAGGGGTCAGATGATGGTTCTCTGTGTTTTGCAGGGGTCAGAGGATGGCTCTCTGTGTTTGTGCAGGGGTCAGAGGATGGCTCTCTATGCTGTGCAGGGGTCAGAGGATGGCTCTCTGTGCTGTGCAGGGGTCAGAGGATGGCTCTCTGTGTTGTGCAGGGGTTAGAGGATGGTTTTATGTAATGTGGAGGGGTCAGAGGATGGCTCCATGTATTGTGCAGGGGTCAGAGGATGGCTCTCTGTGTTGTGTAGGGGTCAGATGATGGCTCTCTATGTTGTGTAGTGGTCAGAGGATGGCTCTCTGTGTTGTGCAGGGGTCAGAGGATGGCTCTATGTAATGTGCAGGGGACATAGGATGGCTCTATGTATTATGCAGTGTCAGAGGATGGCTTTCTCTGTTGTGCAGGGGTCAGAAGATGACTCTCTCTGTTGTGCAGTTGTCAGTGGATGGCTCTCTCTGTTGTGCAGGGGTCAGATGATGGCTCTCTCTGTTGTGCAGGGGTCAGAAGATGGCTGCCTGTGTTGTGCAGGGGTCAGAGGATGGCTCTCTGTGTTGTGCAGGGGTCAGAGGATGGCTCGCTGTGCAGGATTCAGATGATGGCTCTCTGTGCTGTGCAGGGTTCAGAGGATGGCTCTCTGTGCATTGCAGGGGTCAGAGGATGGCTCTATGTATTGTGCAGGGGTCAGAGGATGACCTCTGTGATGTACATGGTCAGAGGATGGCTCTTTGTCTTGTTCAGGGGTCAGAGGAAGGCTCTATGTGTTGTGTAGGGGTCAGAGCATGGCTCTATGTATTGTGCATGGGTCAGAGGATGGCTCTCTGTGTTGTGTGCGGGTCAGAGGATGGCTCTCTGTGCTGTGTAGGGGTCAGATGATGGCTCTCTGTGCTGTGTAGGGGTCAGAGGATGGCTCTCTGTGTTGCGCATAGGTCAGAGGATGGCTCTATGTATTGTGCAGGGGTCAGAGGATGGGTATATGTATTATGCAGTGTCAGAGGATGGCTCTCTCTGTTGTGAAGGGGTCAGAAGATGACTCTCTCTGTTGTGCAGTTGTCAGTGGATGGCTCTCTCTATTGTGCAGGGGTCAGAGGATGGCTCTCTGTGTTGTGCAGAGGTCAGAGGACGGCTCTCTGTGTTGTGCAGGGGTCATAGGATGGCTCTCTGTGTTGTTCAGGGGTCAGAGGATGGCTCACTGTGCAGGGATCAGAGGATGGCTCTCTGTACTGTGCAGGGGTCAGAGGATGGCTCGCTGTGCAGGAGTCAGAGGATGGCTCTCTGTGCTGTGCAGTGTTCAGAGGATGGCTCTCTGTGCTGTGCAGGGGTCAGAGGATGGCTCTCTGTGTTGTGCAGGGGTCAGAGGATGGCTATCTGTGTTGTGCAGGGGTCAGAGGATGGCTCTCTGTGCTGTGCAGGGGTCAGAGGATGGCTCTCTGTGCTATACAGGGGTCAGATGATGGTTCTCTGTAATGTGCACGGGTCAGAGGATGGCTCTTTGTGTTGTGCAGGGGTCAGAGTATGGCTCTCTGTGCTGTGCAGGGGTCAGAGGATGGCTCTCTGTGCTGCACAGGTGTCAGAGGATGTCTCTCTCTGTTGTGCATGGATCAGAGGATGGCTCTCTGTGTTGTGCAGGGGTCAGAGGATGGCTCTCTGTGCTGTGCAGGGGTTAGAGGATGGTTCTATGTAATGGGGAGGGGTCAGTGGATGGCTCTATGTATAGTGCAGGGGTCAGAGGATGGCTCTATGTATTGTGGAGGGTCAGAGGATGGATCTTTGTATTGTGCAGGTTTCAGATGATGGCTCTCTGTGTTGTACAGGGTCAGAGGATGGCTCTATGTGTTGTGCATGGGTCAGAGAATGGTGCTCAGTGTTGTGCAGGTGTCAGAGGATGGCTCTCTGTGTTGTCCAGGGTCAGAGGACGGCTCTCTGTGTTGTGCAGTGGTCAGAAGATGGCTCTATGTAATGTGGAGGGGTAAGTGAATGGCTCTATGTATTGTGCAGGGGTAAAAGGATGGCTCTATGTATTCTGCAGGGGTCAGAGGATGGCTCTGTTTGTTTTGCAGCGTAAGAGGATGGCTCTCTGTGCTGTTTAGGGGTCAGATGATGGCTCTCTGTGTTGTACAGGGTCAGAGGATGGCTCTATGTGTTGTGCATGGGTCAGAGAATGGTGCTCAGTGTTGTGCAGGTGTCAGAGGATGGCTCTCTGTGTTGTCCAGGGTCAGAGGACGGCTCTCTGTGTTGTGCAGTGGTCAGAAGATGGCTCTATGTAATGTGGAGGGGTAAGAGAATGGCTCTATGTATTGTGCAGGGGTAAAAGGATGGCTCTATGTATTCTGCAGGGGTCAGAGGATGGCTCTGTTTGTTTTGCAGCGTCAGAGGATGGCTCTATGTATTGTGCATGAGTCAGCGGATGGCTCTCTGTTTTGTGTAGGGGTCAGAGGATGGCTCTCTGTGTTGTGTAGGGGTCAGATGATGGCTCTCTGTGTTGTGTAGGGGTCAGAGGATGGCTCTCTGTGTTGTGCAGGGGTCACAGGATGGCTCTATGTATTATGCAGTGTCAGAGGATGGCTTTCTCTGTTGTGCAGGGGTCAGAAGATGACTCTCTCTGTTGTGCAGTTGTCAGTGGATGGCTCTCTCTGTTGTGCAGGGGTCAGAGGATGGCTCTCTGTGTTGTGCAGGAGTCAGAGGATGGCTCTCTGTGTTGTGCAGGGGTCAGAGGATGATTCTCTGTATTGTGCAGGGGTCAGAGGATGGCTCTATGTATTATGCAGTGTCAGAGGATGGCTTTCTCTGTTGTGCAGGGGTCAGAAGATGACTCTCTCTGTTGTGCAGTGTTCAGTGGATGGCTCTCTCTGTTGTGCATGGGTCAGAGGATGGCTCTCTGTTGTGCAGGAGTCAGAGGATGGCTCTCTGTGTTGTGCAGGGGTCAGAGGATGATTCTCTGTATTGTGCAGGGGTCAGAAGATGGCTGCCTGTGTTGTGCAGGGGTCAGAGGATGGCTCTCTGTGTTGTGCAGGGGTCAGAGGATGGCTCGCTGTGCAGGATTCAGAGGATGGCTCTCTGTGCTGTGCAGGGTTCAGAGGATGGCTCTCTGTGCTGTGCAGGGGTCAGAGGATGGCTTTATGTATTGTGCAGGAGTCAGAGGATGACCTCTGTGATGTACATGGTAAGAGGATGGCTCTTTGTCTTGTTCAGGGGTCAGAGGAAGGCTCTATGTGTTGTGCAGGGGTCAGAGCATGGCTCTATGTATTGTGCATGGGTCAGAGGATGGCTCTCTGTTTTGTGTACGGGTCAGAGGATGGCTCTCTGTGCTGTGTAGGGGTCAGATGATGGCTCTCTGTGCTGTGCAGGGTTCAGAGGATGGCTCTCTGTGCTGTGCAGGGGTTAGAGGATGGCTCTATGTATTGTGCAGGAGTCAGAGGATGACCTCTGTGTTGTACATGGTCAGAGGATGGCTCTTTGTCTTTTTCAGGGGTCAGAGGAAGGCTCTATGTGTTGTGCAGGGGTCAGAGCATAGCTCTATGTATTGTGCATGGGTCAGAGGCTGGCTCTCTGTGTTGTGTAGGGATCAAAGGATGGCTCTCTGTGTTGTGTACGGGTCAGATGATGGCTCTCTGTGTTGTGTAGGGGTCAGAGGATGGCTCTCTGTGTTGTGCAGGGGTCAGAGGATGTCTCTATGTATTGTGCAGGGGTCAGAGGATGGCTCTATGTATTATGCAGTGTCAGAGGATGGCTCTCTCTCTTGTGCAGTTGTCAGTGGATGGCACTCTCTGTTGTGCAGGGGTCAGAGTATGGCTCTCTGTGCAGGGATCAGAGGATGGCTCTCTGTGTTGTGCAGGGGTCAGAGGATGGCTCTATGTATTGTGCAGGGGTCAGAGGATGGCTCTTTGTATTGTGCAGGGGTCAGAGGATGGCTCTCTGTGTTGTGCACGGGTCAGAGGATGGCTCTCTGTGTTGTGAAGGGGTCAAAGGATGGCTCTCTGTGTTGTGCAGTGGTCAGAGGATGGCTCACAGTGCAGGGATCAGAGGATGGCTCTCTGTGCTGTGCAGGGGTCAGAGGTTGGCTCGCTGTGCAGGAATCAGAGGATGGCTCTCTGTGCTGTGCAGGGTTCAGAGGATGGCTCTCTGTTCTGTGCAGGGATCAGAGGATGGCTCTCTGTGTTGTGCAGGGGTCAGAGGATGGCTCTCTGTGTTGTGCAGGGGTCAGAGGATGGCTCTCTGTGCTCTGCAGGGGTCAGAGGACGGCTCTCTGTGCTGTGCAGGGGTCAGAGGATGGCTTTCTGTGCTGTGCAGAGGTCAGATGATGGTTCTCTGTGTTTTGCAGGGGTCAGAGGATGGCTCTCTGTGTTTGTGCAGGGGTCAGAGGATGGCTCTCTATGCTGTGCAGGGGCCAGAGGATGGCTCTCTGTGCTGTGCAGGGGTCAGAGGATGGCTCTCTGTGCTGTGCAGGGGTTAGAGGATGGTTTTATGTAATGTGGAGGGGTCAGAGGATGGCTCTATGTATTGTGCAGGGGTCAGAGGATGGCTCTCTGTGTTGTGTAGGGGTCAGAGGATGGCTCTCTGTGTTGTGTAGGGGTCAGAGGATGGCTCTCTGTGTTGTGTAGTGGTCAGAGGATGGCTCTCTGTGCTGTGCAGGGGTCAGAGGATGGATCTATGTATTGTGCAGGGGTCAGAGGACGGCTCTCTGTGTTGTGCAGGGACCAGAGGATGGATCTCTGTGTTGTGCAGGGACCAGAGGATGGCTCTCTGTGTTGTGCAGGGGTCAGAGGATGGCTCTATGTAATATGGGGGGGTCAGAGGATGGATCTATGTATTGTGCGGGTGTCAGATGATGGCTCTCTGTGTTGTACAGGGTCAGAGGATGGCTCTATGTGTTGTGCATGGGTCAGAGAATGGTGCTCAGTGTTGTGCAGGTGTCAGAGGACGGCTCTCTGTGTTGTGCAAGGGTCAGAAGATAGCTCTATGTAATGTGGAGGTGTAAGAGAATGGCTCTATGAATTGTGCAGGGGTAAAAGGATGGCTCTATGTATTCTGCAGGGGTCAGAGGATGGCTTACTGTGAAAGGATCAGAGGATGGCTCTCTGTGCTGTGCAGGGTTCAGAGGATGGCTCTCTGTGCTGTGCAGGGGTCAGAGGATGACTCTATGTATTGTGCAGGAGTCAGAGGATGACCTCTGTGTTGTACATGGTCAGAGGATGGCTCTTTGTCTTTTTCAGGGGTCAGAGGAAGGCTCTATGTGTTGTGCAGGGGTCAGAGCATAGCTCTATGTATTGTGCATGGGTCAGAGGCTGGCTCTATGTGTTGTGTAGGGATCAGAGGATGGCTCTCTGTGTTGTGTAGGGGTCAGATGATGGCTCTCTGTGTTGTGTAGGGGTCAGAGGATGGCTCTCTGTGTTGTGCAGGGTTCAGAGGATGTCTCTATGTATTGTGCAGGGGTCAGAGGATGGCTCTATGTATTATGCAGTGTCAGAGGATGGCTCTCTCTGTTGTGCTGTTGTCAGTGGATGGCTCTCTCTGTTGTGCAGGGGTCAGAGGATGGCTCTCTGTATTGTGCAGGAGTCAGAGGATGGCTCTCTGTGTTGTGCAGGGGTTAGAGGATGGCTCTATGTATTGTGCAGGGGTCAGAGGATGGCTCTTTGTATTGTGCAGGGGTCAGAGGATGGCTCTCTGTGTTGTGCAGTGGTCAGAGGATGGCTCTCTGTGTTGTGAAGGGGTCAAAGGATGGCTCTCTGTGTTGTGCAGTGGTCAGAGGATGGCTCACTGTGCAGGGATCAGAGGATGGCTCTCTGTGCTGTGCAGGGGTTAGAGGTTGGCTCGCTGTGCAGCAATCAGAGGATTGCTCTCTGTGCTGTGCAGGGTTCAGAGGATGGCTCTCTGTGCTGTGCAGGGGTCAGAGGATGGCTCTCTGTGTTGTGCAGGGGTCAGAGGATGGCTCTCTGTGTTGTGAAGGGGTCAGAGGATGGCTCTCTGTGCTGTGCAGGGGTCAGAGGACGGCTCTCTGTGCTGTGCAGGGGTCAGAGGATGGCTCTCTGTGCTGTGCAGGGGTCAGATGATGGTTCTCTGTGTTTTGCAGGGGTCAGAGGATGGCTCTCTGTGTTTGTGCAGGGGTCAGAGGATGGCTCTCTGTGCTGTGCAGGGGTCAGAGGATGGCTCTCTGTGTTGTGCAGGGGTTAGAGGATTGTTTTATGTAATGTGGAGGGGTCAGAGGATGGCTCTATGTATTGTGCAGGGGTCAGAGGATGGCACTCTGTGTTGTGTAGGGGTCAGATGATGGCTCTCTATGTTGTGTAGTGGTCAGAGGATGGCTCTCTGTGTTGTGCAGGGGTCAGAGGATGGCTCTATGTAATGTGCAGGGGACAGAGGATGGCTGTATGTATTATGCAGTGTCAGAGGATGGCTTTCTCTGTTGTGCAGGGGTCAGAAGATGACTCTCTCTGTTGTGCAGTTGTCAGTGGATGGCTCTCTCTGTTGTGCAGGGGTCAGATGATGGCTCTCTCTGTTGTGCAGGGGTCAGAAGATGGCTGCCTGTGTTGTGCAGGGGTCAGAGGATGGCTCTCTGTGTTGTGCAGGGGTCATGGCTCGCTGTGCAGGATTCAGAGGATGGCTCTCTGTGCTGTGCAGGGTTCAGAGGATGGCTCTCTGTGCATTGCAGGGGTCAGAGGATGGCTCTATGTATTGTGCATGTATTGTGCAGTGTCAGAGGATGGCTTTCTCTGTTGTGCAGGGGTCAGAAGATGACTCTCTCTGTTGTGCAGTTGTCAGTGGATGGCTCTCTCTGTTGTGCAGGGGTCAGATGATGGCTCTCTCTGTTGTGCAGGGGTCAGAAGATGGCTGCCTGTGTTGTGCAGGGGTCAGAGGATGGCTCTCTGTGTTGTGCAGGGGTCATGGCTCGCTGTGCAGGATTCAGAGGATGGCTCTCTGTGCTGTGCAGGGTTCAGAGGATGGCTCTCTGTGCATTGCAGGGGTCAGAGGATGGCTCTATGTATTGTGCAGGGGTCAGAGGATGACCTCTGTGATGTACATGGTCAGAGGATGGCTCTTTGTCTTGTTCAGGGGTCAGAGGAAGGCTCTATGTGTTGTGTAGGGGTCAGAGCATGGCTCTATGTATTGTGCATGGGTCAGAGGATGGCTCTCTGTGTTGTGTACGGGTCAGAGGATGGCTCTCTGTGCTGTGTAGGGGTCAGATGATGGCTCTCTGTGCTGTGTAGGGGTCAGAGGATGGCTCTCTGTGTTGCGCATAGGTCAGAGGATGGCTCTATGTATTGTGCAGGGGTCAGAGGATGGGTCTATGTATTATGCAGTGTCAGAGGATGGCTCTCTCTGTTGTGAAGGGGTCAGAAGATGACTCTCTCTGTTGTGCAGTTGTCAGTGGATGGCTCTCTCTATTGTGCAGGGGTCAGAGGATGGCTCTCTGTGTTGTGCAGAGGTCAGAGGACGGCTCTCTGTGTTGTGCAGGGGTCAGAGGATGGCTCTCTGTGTTGTGCAGGGGTCAGAGGATGGCTCACTGTGCAGGGATCAGAGGATGGCTCTCTGTACTGTGCAGGGGTCAGAGGATGGCTCGCTGTGCAGGAGTCAGAGGATGGCTCTCTGTGCTGTGCAGTGTTCAGAGGATGGCTCTCTGTGCTGTGCAGGGGTCAGAGGATGGCTCTCTGTGTTGTGCAGGGGTCAGAGGATGGCTATCTGTGTTGTGCAGGGGTCAGAGGATGGCTCTCTGTGCTGTGCAGGGGTCAGAGGATGGCTCTCTGTGCTATACAGGGGTCAGATGATGGTTCTCTGTAATGTGCACGGGTCAGAGGATGGCTCTTTGTGTTGTGCAGGGGTCAGAGTATGGCTCTCTGTGCTGTGCAGGGGTCAGAGGATGGCTCTCTGTGCTGCGCAGGTGTCAGAGGATGTCTCTCTCTGTTGTGCAGGGATCAGAGGATGGCTCTCTGTGTTGTGCAGGGGTCAGAGGATGGCTCTCTGTGCTGTGCAGGGGTTAGAGGATGGTTCTATGTAATGGGGAGGGGTCAGTGGATGGCTCTATGTATAGTGCAGGGGTCAGAGGATGGCTCTATGTATTGTGGAGGGTCAGAGGATGGATCTATGTATTGTGCAGGTTTCAGATGATGGCTCTCTGTGTTGTACAGGGTCAGAGGATGGCTCTATGTGTTGTGCATGGGTCAGAGAATGGTGCTCAGTGTTGTGCAGGTGTCAGAGGATGGCTCTCTGTGTTGTCCAGGGTCAGAGGACGGCTCTCTGTGTTGTGCAGTGGTCAGAAGATGGCTCTATGTAATGTGGAGGGGTAAGTGAATGGCTCTATGTATTGTGCAGGGGTAAAAGGATGGCTCTATGTATTCTGCAGGGGTCAGAGGATGGCTCTGTTTGTTTTGCAGCGTCAGAGGATGGCTCTCTGTGCTGTTTAGGGGTCAGATGATGGCTCTCTGTGTTGTACAGGGTCAGAGGATGGCTCTATGTGTTGTGCATGGGTCAGAGAATGGTGCTCAGTGTTGTGCAGGTGTCAGAGGATGGCTCTCTGTGTTGTCCAGGGTCAGAGGACGGCTCTCTGTGTTGTGCAGTGGTCAGAAGATGGCTCTATGTAATGTGGAGGGGTAAGAGAATGGCTCTATGTATTGTGCAGGGGTAAAAGGATGGCTCTATGTATTCTGCAGGGGTCAGAGGATGGCTCTGTTTGTTTTGCAGCGTCAGAGGATGGCTCTATGTATTGTGCATGAGTCAGCGGATGGCTCTCTGTTTTGTGTAGGGGTCAGAGGATGGCTCTCTGTGTTGTGTAGGGGTCAGATGATGGCTCTCTGTGTTGTGTAGGGGTCAGAGGATGGCTCTCTGTGTTGTGCAGGGGTCAGAGGATGGCTCTATGTATTATGCAGTGTCAGAGGATGGCTTTCTCTGTTTTGCAGGGGTCAGAAGATGACTCTCTCTGTTGTGCAGTTGTCAGTGGATGGCTCTCTCTGTTGTGCAGGGGTCAGAGGATGGCTCTCTGTGTTGTGCAGGAGTCAGAGGATGGCTCTCTGTGTTGTGCAGGGGTCAGAGGATGATTCTCTGTATTGTGCAGGGGTCAGAGGATGGCTCTATGTATTATGCAGTGTCAGAGGATGGCTTTCTCTGTTGTGCAGGGGTCAGAAGATGACTCTCTCTGTTGTGCAGTGTTCAGTGGATGGCTCTCTCTGTTGTGCAGGGGTCAGAGGATGGCTCTCTGTGTTGTGCAGGAGTCAGAGGATGGCTCTCTGTGTTGTGCAGGGGTCAGAGGATGATTCTCTGTATTGTGCAGGGGTCAGAAGATGGCTGCCTGTGTTGTGCAGGGGTCAGAGGATGGCTCTCTGTGTTGTGCAGGGGTCAGAGGATGGCTCTCTGTGCTGTGCAGGGGTCAGAGGACGGCTCTCTGTGCTGTGCAGGGGTCAGAGGATGGCTCTCTGTGCTGTGCAGGGGTCAGATGATGGTTCTCTGTGTTTTGCAGGGGTCAGAGGATGGCTCTCTGTGTTTGTGCAGGGGTCAGAGGATGGCTCTCTGTGCTGTGCAGGGGTCAGAGGATGTCTCTCTGTGTTGTGCAGTGGTTAGAGGATTGTTTTATGTAATGTGGAGGGGTCAGAGGATGGCTCTATGTATTGTGCAGGGGTCAGAGGATGGCTCTCTATGTTGTGTAGGGGTCAGATGATGGCTCTCTATGTTGTGTAGTGGTCAGAGGATGGCTCTCTGTGTTGTGCAGGGGTCAGAGGATGGCTCTATGTAATGTGCAGGGGACAGAGGATGGCTGTATGTATTATGCAGTGTCAGAGGATGGCTTTCTCTGTTGTGCAGGGGTCAGAAGATGACTCTCTCTGTTGTGCAGTTGTCAGTGGATGGCTCTCTCTGTTGTGCAGGGGTCAGATGATGGCTCTCTCTGTTGTGCAGGGGTCAGAAGATGGCTGCCTGTGTTGTGCAGGGGTCAGAGGATGGCTCTCTGTGTTGTGCAGGGGTCAGAGGATGGCTCGCTGTGCAGGATTCAGAGGATGGCTCTCTGTGCTGTGCAGGGTTCAGAGGATGGCTCTCTGTGCATTGCAGGGGTCAGAGGATGGCTCTATGTATTGTGCAGGGGTCAGAGGATGACCTCTGTGATGTACATGGTCAGAGGATGGCTCTTTGTCTTGTTCAGGGGTCAGAGGAAGGCTCTATGTGTTGTGTAGGGGTCAGAGCATGGCTCTATGTATTGTGCATGGGTCAGAGGATGGCTCTCTGTGTTGTGTACGGGTCAGAGGATGGCTCTCTGTGCTGTGTAGGGGTCAGATGATGGCTCTCTGTGCTGTGTAGGGGTCAGAGGATGGCTCTCTGTGTTGCGCATAGGTCAGAGGATGGCTCTATGTATTGTGCAGGGGTCAGAGGATGGGTCTATGTATTATGCAGTGTCAGAGGATGGCTCTCTCTGTTGTGAAGGGGTCAGAAGATGACTCTCTCTGTTGTGCAGTTGTCAGTGGATGGCTCTCTCTATTGTGCAGGGGTCAGAGGATGGCTCTCTGTGTTGTGCAGAGGTCAGAGGACGGCTCTCTGTGTTGTGCAGGGGTCAGAGGATGGCTCTCTGTGTTGTGCAGGGGTCAGAGGATGGCTCACTGTGCAGGGATCAGAGGATGGCTCTCTGTACTGTGCAGGGGTCAGAGGATGGCTCGCTGTGCAGGAGTCAGAGGATGGCTCTCTGTGCTGTGCAGTGTTCAGAGGATGGCTCTCTGTGCTGTGCAGGGGTCAGAGGATGGCTCTCTGTGTTGTGCAGGGGTCAGAGGATGGCTATCTGTGTTGTGCAGGGGTCAGAGGATGGCTCTCTGTGCTGTGCAGGGGTCAGAGGATGGCTCTCTGTGCTATACAGGGGTCAGATGATGGTTCTCTGTAATGTGCACGGGTCAGAGGATGGCTCTTTGTGTTGTGCAGGGGTCAGAGTATGGCTCTCTGTGCTGTGCAGGGGTCAGAGGATGGCTCTCTGTGCTGCGCAGGTGTCAGAGGATGTCTCTCTCTGTTGTGCAGGGATCAGAGGATGGCTCTCTGTGTTGTGCAGGGGTCAGAGGATGGCTCTCTGTGCTGTGCAGGGGTTAGAGGATGGTTCTATGTAATGGGGAGGGGTCAGTGGATGGCTCTATGTATAGTGCAGGGGTCAGAGGATGGCTCTATGTATTGTGGAGGGTCAGAGGATGGATCTATGTATTGTGCAGGTTTCAGATGATGGCTCTCTGTGTTGTACAGGGTCAGAGGATGGCTCTATGTGTTGTGCATGGGTCAGAGAATGGTGCTCAGTGTTGTGCAGGTGTCAGAGGATGGCTCTCTGTGTTGTCCAGGGTCAGAGGACGGCTCTCTGTGTTGTGCAGTGGTCAGAAGATGGCTCTATGTAATGTGGAGGGGTAAGTGAATGGCTCTATGTATTGTGCAGGGGTAAAAGGATGGCTCTATGTATTCTGCAGGGGTCAGAGGATGGCTCTGTTTGTTTTGCAGCATCAGAGGATGGCTCTCTGTGCTGTTTAGGGGTCAGATGATGGCTCTCTGTGTTGTACAGGGTCAGAGGATGGCTCTATGTGTTATGCATGGGTCAGAGAATGGTGCTCAGTGTTGTGCAGGTGTCAGAGGATGGCTCTCTGTGTTGTCCAGGGTCAGAGGACGGCTCTCTGTGTTGTGCAGTGGTCAGAAGATGGCTCTATGTAATGTGGAGGGGTAAGAGAATGGCTCTATGTATTGTGCAGGGGTAAAAGGATGGCTCTATGTATTCTGCAGGGGTCAGAGGATGGCTCTGTTTGTTTTGCAGCGTCAGAGGATGGCTCTATGTATTGTGCATGAGTCAGCGGATGGCTCTCTGTTTTGTGTAGGGGTCAGAGGATGGCTCTCTGTGTTGTGTAGGGGTCAGATGATGGCTCTCTGTGTTGTGTAGGGGTCAGAGGATGGCTCTCTGTGTTGTGCAGGGGTCAGAGGATGGCTCTATGTATTATGCAGTGTCAGAGGATGGCTTTCTCTGTTGTGCAGGGGTCAGAAGATGACTCTCTCTGTTGTGCAGTTGTCAGTGGATGGCTCTCTCTGTTGTGCAGGGGTCAGAGGATGGCTCTCTGTGTTGTGCAGGAGTCAGAGGATGGCTCTCTGTGTTGTGCAGGGGTCAGAGGATGATTCTCTGTATTGTGCAGGGGTCAGAGGATGGCTCTATGTATTATGCAGTGTCAGAGGATGGCTTTCTCTGTTGTGCAGGGGTCAGAAGATGACTCTCTCTGTTGTGCAGTGTTCAGTGGATGGCTCTCTCTGTTGTGCAGGGGTCAGAGGATGGCTCTCTGTGTTGTGCAGGAGTCAGAGGATGGCTCTCTGTGTTGTGCAGGGGTCAGAGGATGATTCTCTGTATTGTGCAGGGGTCAGAAGATGGCTGCCTGTGTTGTGCAGGGGTCAGAGGATGGCTCTCTGTGTTGTGCAGGGGTCAGAGGATGGCTCGCTGTGCAGGATTCAGAGGATGGCTCTCTGTGCTGTGCAGGGTTCAGAGGATGGCACTCTGTGCTGTGCAGGGGTCAGAGGATGGCTTTATGTATTGTGCAGGAGTCAGAGGATGACCTCTGTGATGTACATGGTAAGAGGATGGCTCTTTGTCTTGTTCAGGGGTCAGAGGAAGGCTCTATGTGTTGTGCAGGGGTCAGAGCATGGCTCTATGTATTGTGCATGGGTCAGAGGATGGCTCTCTGTTTTGTGTACGGGTCAGAGGATGGCTCTCTGTGCTGTGTAGGGGTCAGATGATGGCTCTCTGTGCTGCGCATAGGTCAGAGGATGGCTCTATGTATTGTGCAGGGGTCAGAGGATGGGTCTATGTATTATGCAGTGTCAGAGGATGGCTCTCTCTGTTGTGAAGGGGTCAGAAGATGACTCTCTCTGTTGTGCAGTTGTCAGTGGATGGCTCTCTCTATTGTGCAGGGGTCAGAGGATGGCTCTCTGTGTTGTGCAGAGGTCAGAGGACGGCTCTCTGTGTTGTGCAGGGGTCAGAGGATGGCTCTCTGTGTTGTGCAGGGGTCAGAGGATGGCTCACTGTGCAGGGATCAGAGGATGGCTCTCTGTACTGTGCAGGGGTCAGAGGATGGCTCGCTGTGCAGGAGTCAGAGGATGGCTCTCTGTGCTGTGCAGTGTTCAGAGGATGGCTCTCTGTGCTGTGCAGGGGTCAGAGGATGGCTCTCTGTGTTGTGCAGGGGTCAGAGGATGGCTATCTGTGTTGTGCAGGGGTCAGAGGATGGCTCTCTGTGCTGTGCAGGGGTCAGAGGATGGCTCTCTGTGCTATACAGGGGTCAGATGATGGTTCTCTGTAATGTGCACGGGTCAGAGGATGGCTCTTTGTGTTGTGCAGGGGTCAGAGTATGGCTCTCTGTGCTGTGCAGGGGTCAGAGGATGGCTCTCTGTGCTGTGCAGGTGTCAGAGGATGTCTCTCTCTGTTGTGCAGGGATCAGAGGGTGGCTCTCTGTGTTGTGCAGGGGTCAGAGGATGGCTCTATGTGCTGTGCAGGGGTTAGAGGATGGTTCTATGTAATGGGGAGGGGTCAGTGGATGGCTCTATGTATAGTGCAGGGGTCAGAGGATGGCTCTATGTATTGTGGAGGGTCAGAGGATGGATCTATGTATTGTGCAGGTTTCAGATGATGGCTCTCTGTGTTGTACAGGGTCAGAGGATGGCTCTATGTGTTGTGCATGTGTCAGAGAATGGTGCTCAGTGTTGTGCAGGTGTCAGAGGATGGCTCTCTGTGTTGTCCAGGGTCAGAGGACGGCTCTCTGTGTTGTGCAGTGGTCAGAAGATGGCTCTATGTAATGTGGAGGGGTAAGTGAATGGCTCTATGTATTGTGCTGGGGTAAAAGGATGGCTCTATGTATTCTGCAGGGGTCAGAGGATGGCTCTCTGTGCTATGCAGGGGTCAGATGATGGTTCTCTGTGCTGTGCACGGGTCAGAGGATGGCTCTTTGTGTTGTGCAGGGGTCAGAGGATGGCTCTCTGTGCTGTGCAGGGGTCAGAGGATGGCTCTCTGTGCTGTGCAGGGGTCAGAGGATGTCTCTCTCTGTTGTGCAGGGATCAGAGGATGGCTCTCTGTGTTGTGCAGGGGTCAGAGGATGGCTCTCTGTGCTGTGCAGGGGTTAGAGGATGGTCCTATGTAATGTGGAGGGGTCAGTGGATGGCTCTATGTATAGTGCAGGGGTCAGAGGATGGCTCTATGTATTGTGGAGGGTCAGAGGATGGATCTATGTATTGTGCAGGTGTCAGATGATGGCTCTCTGTGTTGTACAGGGTCAGAGGATGGCTCTATGTGTTGTGCATGGGTCAGAGAATGGTGCTCAGTGTTGTGCAGGTGTCAGAGGATGGCTCTCTGTGTTGTCCAGGGTCAGAGGACGGCTCTCTGTGTTGTGCAGTGGTCAGAAGATGGCTCTATGTAATGTGGAGGGGTAAGAGAATGGCTCTATGTATTGTGCAGGGGTAAAAGGATGGCTCTATGTATTCTGCAGGGGTCAGAGGATGGCTCTGTTTGTTTTGCAGCGTCAGAGGATGGCTCTATGTATTGTGCATGAGTCAGCGGATGGCTCTCTGTTTTGTGTAGGGGTCAGAGGATGGCTCTCTGTGTTGTGTAGGGGTCAGAGGATGGCTCTCTGTGTTGTGTAGGGGTCAGAGGATGGCTCTCTGTGTTGTGCAGGGGTCAGAGGATGGCTCTATGTATTATGCAGTGTCAGAGGATGGCTTTCTCTGTTGTGCAGGGGTCAGAAGATGACTCTCTCTGTTGTGCAGTTGTCAGTGGATGGCTCTCTCTGTTGTGCAGGGGTCAGAGGATGGCTCTCTGTGTTGTGCAGGAGTCAGAGGATGGCTCTCTGTGTTGTGCAGGGGTCAGAGGATGGCTCTATGTATTATGCAGTGTCAGAGGATGGCTTTCTCTGTTGTGCAGGGGTCAGAAGATGACTCTCTCTGTTGTGCAGTGTTCAGTGGATGGCTCTCTCTGTTGTGCAGGGGTCAGAGGATGGCTCTCTGTGTTGTGCAGGAGTCAGAGGATGGCTCTCTGTGTTGTGCAGGGGTCAGAGGATGGCTCGCTGTGCAGGATTCAGAAGATGGCTGCCTGTGTTGTGCAGGGGTCAGAGGATGGCTCTCTGTGTTGTGCAGGGGTCAGAGGATGGCTCGCTGTGCAGGATTCAGAGGATGGCTCTCTGTGCTGTGCAGGGTTCAGAGGATGGCTCTCTGTGCTGTGCAGGGGTCAGAGGATGGCTCTAAGTATTGTGCAGGAGTCAGAGGATGACCTCTGTGATGTACATGGTAAGAGGATGGCTCTTTGTCTTGTTCAGGGGTCAGAGGAAGGCTCTATGTGTTGTGCAGGGGTCAGAGCATGGCTCTATGTATTGTGCATGGGTCAGAGGATGGCTCTCTGTTTTGTGTACGGGTCAGAGGATGGCTCTCTGTGCTGTGTAGGGGTCAGATGATGGCTCTCTGTGCTGTGTAGGGGTCAGAGGATGGCTCTCTGTGTTGCGCATGGGTCAGAGGATGGCTCTATGTATTGTGCAGGGGTCAGAGGATGGGTCTATGTATTATGCAGTGTCAGAGGATGGCTCTCTGTGTTGTGCAGGGGTCAGAGGATGGCTCACTGTGCAGGGATCAGAGGATGGCTCTTTGTACTGTGCAGGGGTCAGAGGATGGCTCGCTGTGCAGGAGTCAGAGGATGGCTCTCTGTGCTGTGCAGGGGTCAGTGGATGGCTCTCTGTGTTGTGCAGGGGTCAGAGGATGGCTCTCTGTGCTGTGCAGGGGTCAGAGGATGGCTCTCTGTGCTGTGCAGGGGTCAGAGGATGGCTCTCTGTGCTGTGCAGGGGTCAGAGGATGGCTCTCTGTGCTGTGCAGGGGTCAGAGGATGGCTCTTTGTGTTGTGCAGGGGTCAGAGGATGGCTCTCTGTGCTGTTCAGGGGTCAGAGGATGGCTCTCTGTGCTGTGCAGGGGTCAGAGGATGTCTCTCTCTGTTGTGCAGGCATCAGAGGATGGCTCTCTGTGCTGTGCAGGGGTCAGAGGATGGCTCTATGTAATGTGGAGGGGTCAGTGGATGGCTCTATGTGTAGTGCAGGGGTCAGAGGATGGCTCTATGTATTGTGGAGGGTCAGAGGATGGCTCTATGTATTGTGCAGGGGTCAGAGGATGGCTCTCTCTGTTGTGCAGGGGTCAAAGGATGGCTCTATGTAATGTGGAGGGGTCAGATGATGGCTCTATGTATTGTGCAGGGGTCAGATGATGGCTCTATGTATTGTGCAGGGATCAGAGGATGGATCTCTGTGCTGTGCAGGGGTCAGAGGATGGTTCGCTGTGCAGGAGTCAGAGGATGGCTCTCTGTGCTGTGCAGGGTTCAGAGGATGGCTCTTTGTCTTTTTCAGGGGTCAGAGGAAGGCTCTATGTGTTGTGCAGGGGTCAGAGCATGGCTCTATGTATTGTGCATGGGTCAGAGGATGGCTCTCTGTGTTGTATAGGGATCAGAGGATGGCTCTCTGTGTTGTGTAGGGGTCAGAGGATGGCTCTATGTATTATGCAGTGTCAGAGGATGGCTCTCTTTGTTTTGCAGGGGTCAGAAGATGACTCTCTATGTTGTGCAGTTGTCATTGGATGGCTTTCTCTGTTGTGCAGGGGTCAGAAGATGACGCTCTCTGTTGTGCAGTAGTCAGAGGATGGCTCTCTCTGTTGTGCAGGGGTCAGAGGATGGCTCTCTGTGCTGTGCAGGGGTCAGAGGATGGCTCGCTTTGCAGGAGTCAGAGGATGGCTCTTTGTGCTGTGCAGGGTTCATAGGATGGCTCTCTGTGCTGTGCAGGGGTAAGAGGATGGCTCTCTGTGTTGTGCAGGGGTTAGAGAATGGTTCTATGTAATGTGGAGGTGTCAGAGGATGGCTCTTTGTATTGTGCAGGGGTCAGAGGATGGCTCTCTCTGTTGTGCAGGTGTCAGAGGATGGCTCTATATATTGTGCAGGTGTCAGAGGATGGCTCTCTGTGTTGTGCAGGGGTCAGAGGATGGTTCTCTGTGTTGTGCAGGTGTCAGAGGATGGCTCTATATATTGTGCAGGTGTCAAAGGATGGCTCTATGTAATGTGGAGGGGTCAGATGATGGCTCTATGTATTGTGCAGTGGTCAGATGATAGCTCTATGTATAAAAGTTATAAAAATACAGCAGTATATTTATTGTCATACAAATCACACTACAATATTATGTACACACAGTAAATAAATGCCAGGCAGATTTACCACATCATCTGTCTCTTACCCCAATAACTTAAGGTGATATAGTCACCTGAATTTTCTGTAATTCTGTTCTAACTCAGACACAGTCTCAGATTCCAATAACACTGGCAAATTATCAGAAGATGCTACTACATGGTACTTACTTGGTAGCTCTTTTCCATCCAAGTCACCAAATGGGAGACTTTCTCCTAATCCTTTCTGAGTAGTCAGAGGTACAACATCCTCACCAAGCAGTTCTTCTCCAGTCTCCCCCAAGATAGTAGCTTGGGCAACTGTATTTAATCCACTGGGATGGACCTCCTCCTGATTAACAGACTGAGCAGCCATCTTTTTAGAGTGTGACAAAAGATATTCCAGTTGGCATTTTTCAGTATTCACTCGATAACACTGATCCTGCCACATTTCAGTGTCCGTAAATCCTTGCCGCCATACCTCATCCTCTGCTTCTTCAAAACTCTGTTGCAGACATTGCATTTGTTCCCAGAGAGGTATGTGGGGACCTAAAGTGAGCATCCATTTTCTATAAACACTGAAGGCATTGATGGGATTCTCCTGATCTTTTAACAAACGTTTGAGGATATCCCTGTGCGTGCAGTACAGGTAAGGTACACCCCGGATCTGGCATTCCACTATCAGCTCCTCCATACTCATTGTCTCTAGTGGATCTGTAGAATCTGCTAATGGGACAGATTCTATTAATACATTTGCAGGGGATTCATCAGGCATGTCCCTGTGCTGTAATAGTCCATTTACGTCTTGTTTGTACTGCTGATTAATGTTGTATCTGGATTCTCCCTTGGCCAGATTCTGCATAGTACAAATAACTTCATGTGTAAAAACATCCCATGCTGGTTCATCCCGAAAATTACAGGCACGTGCCTCCTCTTTCAACATTAGGAACACATCCAACAGGTTCTCCAATTTCTCCTGTAGACTGGCTCCTTCCCACATAATAATCTTTGGGCATTCCTCATCCCAATAATCCAAAATGTGCTGCATTGTGGTGGGGTGGTGCAACACATCCATATCCCCATCCTGCAGACACTCCCACAGTCCTTCATCCCAGTACACCTTTCTCCTGGGTGTACTGGACTGCTTCATCCCTTCCTTTGGGAACTTTTGCAACACTGGGCTGTGATCTGCTCTCTTGTTCCTAGAGCTCACAGCCATTTTACTTCCAGGGATCACCTCACTGTGATTTCCCCTCTTTGAGACACGGTTCCATCTTCCGCTCTCCTCTGGCGGGGTGCGCTTCCCCTTATCAAATCGGCACTTAGGCGGCATCTTCCCTTGCCTAAAGCCCACAGCGCTTTTCGTGACACTTTCTACCTTAAAGCCTTTAGGAGTAAGTTCAGGATAATGTGGTAACTGGTTTCTAGTGCTAACTGCTTTGCAGAGCCCTGGAATGTATCACGATACAGTTCCCCTGCAGCTCTACCCAGATAGGACCTGGGACTGAGTGATCCCACTACTGCCACCAAAAATGTGAAGATACCGGGTTTATCTCGCCCAGTGCTACCCAGTACCTTCTAGGATTCGTATGGTCACTCAGGCAAAATGCAGTTATAAAAATACAGCAGTATATTTATTGTCATACAAATCACACTACAATATTAAGTACACACAGTAAATAAATGGCAGGCAGATTTACCACATCATCTGTCCCTTACCCCAATAACTTAAGGAGATATAGTCACCTGCTCTCCAGACTTCACGACCCATGGATTTCTATCAGCTCCATATATAGAGACTAGCTTGAAAACGACAATCCAAAAACTAGATGCACCTTCATGAATGAAATCCCACACTGAACACCCCTCCCCCTGGAGTTGTTCCTTATATATCACATGTTTAATTTCCACAGTCTTTCCCCTCCCTGGGCAAACCCCTGCATCTATTCTACTTAACCATTGGTCAGTGCTGGACTAGGGGGGGGGGGGTTTGGACAGGGGAGTGAAGATGAGCTGTCCTTTCAGAGAACCTCCCCTGTTAGATGGCCTGTCTGGACTAGCCTGGTGAGAACAATGGACACTAATTAGTTTTCTTACTCAGGCACATGGCAACCTGATCCCTACCCATAATCCCCCTGGCTTCATTTTAAAGACAATGAATAGCAACCTTACTTCAAGTTATCAATATACAATAAACAATATACATATGTACACTGAACTACAATGTCCCCTTGGCCACATGTTATTGGACAATGCAGTTGTAGTCTGGTGAGCTGGGGAACAAACAGCATAGGCTATAAAAAGTACTATAATCCACATTATGTGAGAAATGAGACATGCTCACTGGGTTATCAAACTCATTTCGTCACACTTCATTTAGGAGAAGCTTTCACTCAAGCTACAATATCTCCTCACGCTACTACTTAGCGTTATTGTGCATATCTGCTGTGACCAGCTTCTCCTCCCTGCAAGGCATCTACTCCATACAGACTATTCATTGTGCCTTCCATCTCTGCCTCACAAGACATTGCTCTACTCGCGCTGTTTCCATACAGCCACAGTTTGCCTTTCAACTTCACTCTCCTGCACCTGGACAAGTCCTCATTCCTTCTCACAGCAGTGGTACAACTTGCTGCACGCAGACCACTGACTTCCCTGCTACCTACCTGCACCTGGACAAGTCCTCCTATCACAGCGGTGGTACAACTTGCTATACGCAGACCACTGACTCTCCTATTACCTACCTACACCTGGACCAGACTCCTCACCATAGCGGTGGTACAACTTGCTGAACGCAGACCACCGACTACCCTGCTTGCTACCTGCACCAGTACTATTCTTCCCATCACTGCAGTGGTACAACTTACTGTACGCAGACCACTGACTCCTCCTCTACCTACCATCACCTATCCACGTCCACTCCTCATGTCTACATTTTCTTCAGCCTCCAGTTTACTTCTCCAAGTTGCTGACTTTCCTCTAACCATAGCTGCAAGTCGCTGACTTCCTCAGACTATCTCTACTCTCCTGCTGTTGTGTCGCTCCAATCATTCACCTGCCTGCTTTGAGGTGCGTGCCATAACCCCGCCTCTCTAGCAGAGTTCCATCTGGTGAAACTCGAGTAAGCAACTCCTAGTGCCCATGACAGTAAGATCAGGCCATGACAGACCCAGGATTGGAACCAACAGCTAAGGAGATGCTGCAGCATCTGATCACTCGGGTAGAACAACAGGATGTTCGGCAGCAACATCTGTTCCAGTGTTTCCAGACTCTGGCCACCCGAGGAGTTCCTCTACAAACTGTTTCAGCGACTGTTGAACCTCAAGCGCCTTCTCCTTCCCCAGTGCCATCCTAGGTGTCTACTGCTTCCACGCTACACCTGCCTACTCCCTCAAAATATGATGGAGATCCCAAGACGTGTAGAGGTTTTTTGAATCAGTGCTCTCTCCATGTCGAGCTTCAACCTCACCATTTTGCCACTCACCGTGCCAAGATTGCGTACCTCATTTCTCTGTTTTCCGGACAGGCTCTTGCGTGGGCCTCCCCTCTGTGGGAGAGAAATGACCCCCTATTGGAGGATAGTACACTCTTCATTTCCACGTTCCGCAAAATTTTCGATGAACCTGGCCGTGTTGTCTCTGCGGCTTCCAGCATTCTCCGACTATGCCAAGGATCACACTCTGTGGCCCAGTACGTCATTCAGTTTCGGATACTCGCCTCTGAACTACAGTGGAACACCGAGGCCCTGATAGCTGCCTTCTGGCAGGGTCTGACGCTTAAGATCAAAGACGCACTGACCACACAAGAGTTACCCTCCTCCTTGGACGATCTAATTTCCCTATGTCATAGGGTAGACATGAGATTCCGTGAGAGGGAGTCTGAAAGAACAAGCACCTCTAAGGGGTTCACTCGCCCATCACCTCAAGTTCGTCATCTTCCCCCTCCAGTGGAACCCATGGAGGTAGGACGTTCTAAGTTAACATCTAGAGAGAGGGATCGATGAATACAAAATAGACTCTGCATCTATTGTGCTGACCCTACTCACAGCCTGAACTCATGTCCTAAGAAGTCGGGAAATGGCAGGCCCTAACCAGTTCTGGAGAGGTAAGGTTAGGGTCCCTGGACTCCTCTCCATCTTCTATGGATTCCAAAGTGTGTGCATTTGATGTTACCATCTTCTCAGCCACAAAATCTTTTATCTCTCAAGCACTTCTGGATTCCGGCGCTGCCGGCAACTTTATCTCCAGTGCTCTTGTGAACCAGTGGTCCCTACCAGTGGCCCCGTTAAAAACCGCCATAGCGGTCACCGCTATAGACGGTTCTCGGATCATTAATGGACTTATCACCCACTGTACGACTCCTTTGACCCTTCAAATTGGAGCCTTACACCGAGAGAAAATCTCTTTGCTGGTCCTTCCTGCTACTACTAGTCCCATCGTTCTTGGCCTTCCATGGCTTCAGCTTCATTCACCACAAGTTGATTGGAGTACTCCCCAAGTCACATCCTGGGGCCCGGATTGTCATCATAGAAGCCTAACCCGAGTGGTACCACTCAAAATCAACAGATCATCTATAACACCTGGTCCTCCGGGTCTTCCTCCACAGTATGCCCCGTTCGCTGACGTGTTCGATAAGGCGCAATCTGAACGCCTGCCACATCATCGGGCATGGGATTGTCCCATAGATTTACTACCTGGCAAAAACCCTCCTAGGGGCCGGGTATACCCTCTCTCGCTACCAGAGACACAGGCTATGTCAGAGTATATAAAGGACAACCTTCATCGCGGATTCATTCGACCTTCCAGCTCTCCCGCTGGAGCGGGCTTCTTTTTTGTGAAAAAGAAAGATGGGACCTTAAGACCCTGCATTGATTATCGGGGGCTCAATGCCATAACCGTAAAAAATCGTTACCCGATTCCTCTTATCACCGAACTCTTTGATCGTATAAAAGGTGCTCGGATTTTTACCAAACTTGATCTCCGTGGCGCTTACAACCTAATCCGGATCAAGTCAGGTGACGAATGGAAGACAGCATTCAACACCAGGGATGGGCATTACGAATACCTAGTTATGCCCTTTGGACTGTGTAATGCCCCAGCTGTCTTCCAAGGATTCGTGAACGAGATCTTCCGGGACCTATTATACGTGTGCGTTGTAGTCTATCTGGACGACATTTTAATCTTCTCTCAAGATCTTGTCTCCCACCATCAACATGTGGCAGAAGTTCTCTCCAGACTGCGGAAGAACCTCCTATTCTGCAAATTAGAAAAATGTTCCTTCGAATTATCCCAAATTCCATTCTTGGGATACATCGTGTCCGGAGTAGGTCTGGAGATGGACCCAGACATAGTTAATGCCATTCTACTTTGGCCCCAGCCAACTACCCTCAGGGCTATACAACGCTTCCTGGGGTTTGCGAATTATTACAGACGTTTTATCCTGAACGTCTCATCTATTGCTTCTCCTATTGTGGCCCTGACCAAGAAGGGCGCCAATACTAAACACTGGTCCTCCGAGGCCCTTCACGCTTTCCAAAGCCTTAAAGAAGCATTTTCTACCACCCCTGTTCTTCGGCAGCCTGACGTAAACCTTCCCTTCTTACTCGAGGTGGATGCCTCCAATGTCGGACTAGGAGCTATTCTCTCCCAAAGATCTGAGCAACAGAAGTTCCATCCTTGTGCCTTCTACTCCCGGGGTCTTCTACCCGCGGAAAAGAACTACACCATCGGTGACAAAGAACTGTTGGCAATAAAAGTCGCATTGGAGGAGTGGAGATATCTACTGGAGGGGGCTCATTATCCTGTAACCATCTTCACCGACCACAAAAATCTCCTCTTTTTACAAACAGCCCAATGTCTAAACCCTCGACAGGCGAGGTGGTCACTTTTCTTTTCTCGCTTCGAACTCATTATAACGTTCAAACCTGCTGCAAAGAACAGGAAAGCAGATGCCTTATCCCGGGCATTTGCCCCTCCTTCTGACATCCTGGATTCTTCCGGTCATCCTATACTGGATCCCAAATGTGTGACTTTGGCCACTTCGTCCACCAATGTGCTACCGTTTGGGAGAACTCTTGTTCCGCCATCTCTACGCAAGAGAATATTGTCATGGTACCATTCTTCACGCTTCTCTGGACATTCTGGTGAACGAAAGACTTTTGAGATCCTTTCCCGGAGTTATTGGTGGCCTTCTATCTGTCACTCCCTGGACTGTGAGTGCTACTTCTAAGGTAGCTAGGAACCGTGTCCATCCATTATAATGAGGTACTGCGCATGTGCAGTCCCTTTTAACCTTCAGTTCTGTTCCTTTAACTTAATTGGCTGATCAGGCAACACTCCCTATATTAAGCACCTGTGGTCAATACCACGTTGCCTGATCTTGGAGTCTCATTCCTCATGAGTCTCTGAAGGTGTTCCAGTGCCTGCTCGTGTGTTCAGCTGATGCTGATTCCTGTTCGTTGTTTGTGGTTTCCAGACCACTTCTATTCCTCGTGTTCCTAGTGTCTTCAGCAGCTGATTCCTATCCGCTGCCTCCGTATATCTACAGTTACAGATTACTGCAAACTCTCCTGTGTTTCATCGTGACTCCAGCAGCTGATTCCTATCCGCTGCCTCCGTGTATCTACAGTTACAGATTACTGCAAACTCTCCTGTGTTTCATCGTGACTCCAACAGCTGATTCCTATCCGCTGCCTCCGTATATCTACAGTTACAGATTACTTCAAACTCTCCTGTGTTACATCGCTACTGCTCCAGCTGATTCCTGTTAGCTACTTCAGCGTGTCTACAGAGTCCTGCTCGTCTCAGCGCTCCAGTCTGCATTCTACCTGCCGTCAGCTGACCCGCTGCCTACTGCTTCTACAGTGTGTCCATTTGTGTCAACTTGCCTGTTAGCATCGAGTCTATGCTCCTCGGCTTCCAGCTCTGCTACATCGCTTCAACTCTCCCGTGGTCTCCTGCTGTTCAATTCGATATACTACTGCTTCCTGAGTATTTGTCGTCCTTGCTGGCCTACCTACAGTGCGCTGCACCTACCTGCCGCTTCCATTCTGCAAGGACTTCTCATCTCGTCTGTTCCCTGCCGCTCAGGTATCCCTGCAGCTATCTCTAACAGCCTGCTCATCTGAACCACGGTATGCATACTTCTCATTGACTGTGCTGGTGTATTGCATATCCATCTGGACTGAGTTGTTCTCCTCCGGAGTTTCCATCCTCTGAGACTATTGCTATTATTGACTGTGTTTCCTTTTGCTGGACTATTCTAGTGACTTTGTTTATCTGTGCAGTGCTGTTCATTCATTATTATTATTGTGTGCAGTTCAACGTTGGATCAAGTTCAGTGTACCCGTGTAGACTCTGCATTGCATTTATCTCCTCGTGTCCTTCCTCGCATATATATTCAGTGGTACAACTTGCTAGAGGCAAACCACTGATTCCTGTTTCCCTGTGTCACCAGTTGCATATATCCTCTCACATAAGCAGTGGTACAACTTGCTACACGCAAACCACTGACTTCTCCGTTACCTTCACCTGGATTCCATTCCTTCACTACAGACAGCGGTACAACTTGCTATACGCAGACCGCTGACTTCCACCTCCTTATTACTCCTGGACATTCTTCTCACTATAGCAGTGGTACAACTTGCCGTGCGCAGACCACTGACTACCCTCACGTGTCCTTGTCCATCCAGATCCTCGTGTTCAGTTACCTATTGTTTACCAGTGCTGCTAGTCATAGACTTTCTGAGCATTCTCTAACCATCTGCTGTTTCCAGTTCCATTATCACCCTGCCATCAGAGTATCATATACCAACTCAACTGCTCTGATAAGACCATCAGCGGGTGATACTGGGTAAAGACTCCTAGTGCCCGTGACACTATCAGAAAGGATGTCAGAGAATTTGTGGCCGCTTGTGAGATCTGCTCTCAATTTAAGTCTTCCCGCAGAACACCAGCGGGATTGCTACAACCACTACCTATCCCTACCAAACCTTGGACCCACATAAGTATGGACTTTGTCACCGAACTTCCTCTTAGCAAGAGATGTAATACCATCTGGGTAGTGGTGGATAGATTCTCAAGGATGGTTCACTTCGTCCCTCTCATCGGATTACCATCTTCTTCTACCTTGGCTGACCATTTTATTAAAGAGATTTTTCGAATTCACGGCTGTCCGTCCAAGACTGTGTCCGATAGAGGAGTGCAGTTCGTCTCCAGATTCTGGCGAGCCCTTTGTAAGAACTTGGGTATCCGACTGTCTCTATCATCGTCTTACCATCCCCAATCTAACGGCCAGACCGAAAGGGTCAATCAAGATCTCGAGACCTTCATAAGAATCCTTTCCTCAGCCAATCAAGATAATTGGGTAGATTTACTCCCGTGGGCTGAGTTTGCCCACAATAACATGTACCA
Organism: Mixophyes fleayi; assembly: GCF_038048845.1. Taxonomy (NCBI): domain Eukaryota; kingdom Metazoa; phylum Chordata; class Amphibia; order Anura; family Limnodynastidae; genus Mixophyes; species Mixophyes fleayi. The sequence continues at coordinate 9,379 of NW_027446394.1, read as the reverse complement.
TGAGTCTTCAACAAAAACTACTTTTTTTGTGGTTTACGGTCACCATCCGTCTCTCCCAGATTTTCCTGCCCTCCCTCCCACCCAAGTCCCTGCGGTGGAGAGACTTTGTCAAAACTTTAAAACCATCTGGACTCAGGTGAGATCATCCCTGAGGAAAGCATCAGCCAGATACAAATTCTTCGCAGATAAAAAGAGGCGAGCCATTCCACCACTCAAGCTTGGAGACCGTGTATGGCTTTCTACAAAAAACATCCGCTTGAAGGTTCCGTCCATGAAGTTTGCGCCACGCTTCATCGGACCATACAAGATCACTCAAGTCATAAATCCAGTATGCTTCAAGCTACTATTACCAAAGAACCTCCGGATCTCCAATGCCTTCCATGTCTCTCTACTCAAACCTCTTGTTATCAATCGTTTTTCTGCTCCTCCTTCTGTACCTAAACCAGTACAGATTCATCAAGAAGAGGAGTTCGAGATCTCTCAGATCCTGGATGCTAAAATTTCGCAAGGAACTCTCCGATTCCTCGTTTATTGGAAGGGCTTCGGTCCAGAAGAACGCTCCTGGATTCGCGCTGAGGACTTCAACGCTCCAGCCCTGCTTAAAAAATTCTACCAAAAATTTCCGGGCAAACCCGGTTCCAAGTGTTCTGTGCCCACCTTTAAAAGGGGGGGGTACTGTCACTCACCGGAGTGTGAGTGCCTCCACTCTGGTACGTGGTTCTCCATCTTTCCCGCTCACACCTGTGTGGAACCGCGGCTGTCCGCCATCCTGTCGCACTGGGCATGCGCAGGTCCCTTTAACAACTACACCTGACCACTAATGTGATTGATGGATCATTCACCTCACCCTACTTAAGGCACCTGCAGCCTTAGGTAGTTGCCTGATCTTGGAGTCTCATTCCCAGTGATTCTCTATAGGTGTCTGCAGTTTCCAAGCTGCTTCCAGCTCTACTCGTGTCTGCAGTTCCCAAGCTGCTTCCAGCTCTACTCATCGGCGGTTCCCATACCCGCTACAGCATTACTACTCAGCTGATCATCTGCTGTTTCCAAGCTGCTTACTGCTCTACTCACCGGCGGTTCCCATACCCGCTACAGCATGTCTACTCAGCTGATCGCTTCTTCAGCTTCCCAGCTGATTCCTGCTCTACTTGGTATGCATAACCACTATTGACTATTATTGTTTACTTGCATACCTATTGAACTATACGTGACTACTGCACTAAGGTACAGTTACCCATGATAGACTGTCTATGCTACCTGTTTACCCGGACAAGCTTCTCACTCAGCTGTGGTATGCTCTCATCATATTGACTTTGTTGTTACTTGCATATCCGCGCTGACCCGCTTCTCCACGCTGCAGAGCCAGCTACTATATTGACAGAATATTCATTGTACTTACCTACTTGTGTTGTACAAAACTCCTTTCTACTCACGCTGTTTCCACACAGCTACAGTTTGCCGTTTCCACACCACTCTCCTGCACCTGGACAAGTCCTCATTCCTCCTCACAGCAGTGGTACAACTTGCTACACGCAGACCTCTGACTTCCCTGCTACCTACCAGCACCTGGACAAGTCCTCCTATCACAGCAGTGGTACAACTTGCTATACGCAGACCACTGACTCTCCTGCTACCTACCTACACCTGGACATTCCTCATCACAGCCGTGGTACAACTTGCTATACGCAGACCACTGACTTCCCTGCTACCTACCAGCACCAGTACAACTCTTCCCATCACAGCGGTGGTACAACTTGCTATATGCAGGAAACCGACTACCCTACTACCTACCTGCACCAGGACAACCTCCTCATCACTACAGTGGTACAACTTGCTGTACGCAGACCACTGACTCCTCCACAAGCTACCTTCACCTACTCACGTCCCCTCATCTCGTCTGAAGCTATATCGCTTTTTCTCTACAGTTCCAAGTTGCTGACCTTCCACCATCAACAGCTGCAAGTCATTGACTTCATAAGACATTCTCTACTTTCCTGCTGTTATCATCATTCCAATCATTCACCTAACTGCCCTGAGGTCTGTGGTCAACACCGCCACTCTGTCAGTTATAACATCAGGTGAAACTCGGGTATAAACTCCTAGTGCCCGTGACACAGATACTGTTTGGTGATTAGCTATGTTCTGCAGGTATCTTTTAGGAGCAGGCACAGTCTTGAAGGGAGAAATGCTCTGCATGGGTATGTCAGGAGCAAGTATTGTGTTTCAGGAGGGATATTCTGTAGGCATATTCTGAGAACAGGTACAGTGTTGGTGGGAGGAATGCTCTGCAGGGATCTGTCAGGAGGGGGTAGTATGTTGGGTGTAAGGATGTTCAGCAGGGGTCTGTCAGCTGCAGGAAGTGTTTTGGGTGGAGGAATGCTCTGCAGGATTCTTTCGGGAGCAGATACTGTTTGGTGATGAGCTATGTTCTGCAGGTATCTTTAATAAGCATGCACAGTCCTGGAGGGAGAAAAGCTCTGTAGGGATTTTGTAGTTCTAATTTTTTATGAAGTTGCTTTACTGTCTCTTTCTAAGACACCCAGGCCCTAAACTACGATAAAGCTAAACTAAAAAAATGTAATAGTACTGTATGTGTATATTCCAGTGAACACACAAATCTGTGAATTAGCAGATCCACCATTTTGTGAGTGACAGCAATCTCACTACATGATAGTGCTGAATCTGCAGCTAACCGCAGGATGTGATGGCATACCATGTCAGTATTGCTCAAAGAACACGTCCATTAAGGCTTCTGCCTTAATCGTCGTAATTTCATTGCTTTTTGGAGTTTGAGTGGAAGAGTTTCAATAGTTTTCTTACATTTTAGGTGGTGTGTAAGGAACCTTAATCGGACATGTCAAAGCTTTTTGTCTATGGAATATATATATAGATAGACATATAGATATACATATATAATTTAATTACAGAGTATATTGTGACAAATGATCTACAGAATATATTCCTGCATGGAACTAATTACTTTCATAAATAAACTAAATAAAATCTAAAAATATGGATAGAAAAAGGAAAACACTATGTTATGATACAAACCCTTTGATGCAGATGTGTATGCAGTATAGAAAGTGAACTTTAAAAAGGACTCACAAACTCTGTTTACAATATATTCATCATTCATTTCATCATTCATCATTCATCAATCATCGTTCATTTCATCATTCATCATTCATTTCATCATTCATCATTCACTTCATCATTCATCATTCAATTCATCATTCATCATTCATCATTCATCATTCATTTTATCATTCAGCATTCATCATTCATGATTCATCATTCATTTCATCATTCATCAATCATTTCATCATTCATCATTCATTTCATCATTCATCATTCATTTCATCGTTCATCATTCATTTCATCATTCATCAATCATCATGCATCATTCATTTCATCATTCATCATTCATAATTCATTTTTCATTTCATCATTCATCATTCATTTCATCATTCATCATTCATCATTCATTTCTTCATTCATCATTCATCATTCAATTCATCATTCATCATTTATCATTCAACATTCATCATTAATTTCATTATTTATCATTCATTTCATCATTCATTTTATCATTCATTTCATCAATCATCATTCATCATTCATTTCATTAATCAACATTCATCATTCAACATTCATCATTAATTTCATTATTTATCATTCATTTAATCATTATTCAGTCATCTATCTTCATTCATTTCATCATTCATCATTCATTTCATCATTATTTAGTCATCATTCTTCATTCATTTCATCATTCATCATTCATCATTCAACATTCATCATTAATTTCATTATTTATCATTCATTTAATCATTATTCAGTCATCTATCTTCATTCATTTCATCATTCATCATTCATTTCATCATTCATCATTCATTTCATTATTCATCATTCATTTTATCATTCATCATTCATTTCATCATTATTTAGTCATCATTCTTCATTCATTTCATCATTCATCATTCATCATTCAACATTCATCATTAATTTCATTATTTATCATTCATTTAATCATTATTCAGTCATCTATCTTCATTCATTTCATTATTCATCATTCATTTTATCATTCATCATTCATTTCATCATTCATCATTAATTTCATCATTCATCATTCATTTCACTTCATCATTCATCATTCATTTAATCATTCATCATTCCTCATTCATTTCATCATTCATCAATCATAATTCATCATTCATCATTCATAATTCATCATTCATTTTATCATTCATTTCATCATTCATCATTTATTTCATCATTCATCCGTCATCATTCATCATTCATTTCATCATTCATCATTCATCATTCATCATTCAATTCATCATTCATTATTCATCATTCATCATTAATTTCATCATTCATCATTCATTTCCTCATTCATTATTCATCATTCATTTCATCATTCATCATTCATAATTCATTTCATCATTCATTATTCATCATTCATCAATCATTTCATCATTCATCATTGTTTTCATCATTCATCATTCATCATTCATTTCATCATACATCATTCATCAATTATTTCATCATTAATTATTCATCATTCATCATTCATTTCATCATTCATCATTGTTTTCATCATTCCTCATTCATCATTCATTTCATCATTCATCATTCATCATTTATTTCATCATTCATTATTCGTCATTCATTTCATCATTCATCGTTCATCATTCATTTCATCATTCATCATTCATTTCATCATTAATCATTCATCGTTTATCATTCATTTAATAATTCATCATTCATAATTCATTTAATCATTCATCATTCATCAATCATCGTTCATTTCATCATTCATCATTCATCATGCATCATTAATTTCATCATTCATCATTCATAATTCATTATTCATTTCATCATTTATCTTTCATTTCATCATTCATCATTCATTATTCATTTCATCATTCATTTCATCAATCATCATTCATCATTCATTTCATTAATTAACTTTCATCATTCATCATTCATTTCATCATTATTCAGTCATCATTCTTCATTCATTTCATCATTCATCATTCATCATTCAACATTCATCATTAATTTCATTATTTATCATTCATTTCATCATTATTCAGTCATCTATCTTCATTCATTTCATCATTCATCATTTATTTCATCATTCATTTCATCATTCATCATTCATTTCATCATTCATCATTCTTTTCATCATTCATTATTCATTTCATTATTCATTATTCGTTTCATCATTCATCATTCATTTCATCATTCATCATTCATTTCATTATTCATCATTCGTTTTATCATTCATCATTCATTTCATCATTTATCATTAATTTCATCATTCATCATTCATCATTCATCATTCATCAATCATCGTTCATTTCATCATTCATCATTCATTTCATCATTCATCATTCACTTCATCATTCATCAATCAATTAATCATTCATCATTCATCATTCATCATTCATTTTATCATTCAGCATTCATCATTCATGATCCAACATTCATTTCATCATTCATCATTCATTTCATCATTCATCATTCATTTCATCATTCATCATTCATTTCATCATTCATCAATCATCATGCATCATTCATTTCATCATTCTTCATTCATAATTCATTTTTCATTTCATCATTCATTTTTCATTTCATCATTCATCATTCATTTCATCATTCATCATTCATCATTCATTTCATCATTCATCATTCAATTCATCATTCATCATTCATTTCATCATTCATCATTCATCATTTATTTCATCATTCATCATTCATTTCATCATTCATCAATCATCATGCATCATTCATTTCATCATTCATCATTCATTTCATCATTCATCATTCATTATTCATTTCATCATTCATCATTCATCATTCAATTCATCATTCATCATTCATCATTCAACATTCATCATTAATTTCATTATTTATCATTCATTTCATCATTATTCAGTCATCTATCTTCATTCATTTCATCATTCATTTCATCATTCATCATTCATTTCATCATTCATCATTCATCATTCAATTCATCATTCATCATTCTTTTCATCATTCATCATTAATTTCATCATTCATCATTCATTTCATCATTATTCAGTCATCATTCTTCATTCCTTTCAGCATTCATAATTCATTTAATCATTCTTCATTCTTTTCATTATTCATCATTCATCATTCATTTCATCATTCATCATTCATTTCATCATTCATCATTCTTTTCATCATTCATCATTCATTTCATCTTTCATCATTCATTTCATCATTCTTCATTCATCATTCAATTCATCATTCATTATTCATCATCCATCATTAATTTCATCATTCATCATTAATTTCATCATTCATCATTCATGATTCATCATTCATCATTCATAATTCATCATTCATTTCATCATTCATCATTCATTTCATCATTCATCATTTATTTCATCATTCATCATTTATTTCATCATTCATCATTCATTTCATCATTGATCATTTATCATTCATTTCATCATTCATCATTCATTTCCTCATTCATTATTCATCATTCATTTCATCATTCATCATTCATTTCATCATACATAATTCGTCATTCATTTCATCATTCATTATTCATCATTCATCATTCATTTCATCATTCATCATTGTTTTCATCATTCATCATTCATTTCATCATTCATTATTCATCATTTATTTCATCATTCTTCATTCATCATTCATTTTATCAATCATCATTCATTTCATCATTCATTATACATCATTCATTAATTCCATCATTCATCATTCATCATTAATTTCATCATTCATCATTCATTTAATCATTTATCATTCATCATTCATTTAATCATTCATCATTTATAATTCATCATTCATCATTCATAATTCATCATTCATTTCATCATTCATCATTCATTTAATCATTCATCATTCATTTCATCATTCATCATTCATCATTCATCAATCATCATTCATTTCATCATTCATCATTCATCATTCATCATTCATTTCATCATTCATCATTCATTATTCGTCATTCATTTCATCATTCATCGTACATCATTCATTTCATCATTCATCATTCATTTCATCATTCATCATTTATCATTCATTTAATAATTCATCATTCATCATTCATTTCATCATTCATCATTCATAATTCATTATTCATTTCATCATTTATCATTCATTTCATCATTCATCATTCATTATTCATTTCATCATTCATCATTCATCATTCAATTCATCATTCATCCTTCATTTCATCATTCATTTCATCAATCATCATTCATCATTCATTTCATTAATCAACATTCATCATTAATTTCATCATTCATCATTCATTTCATCATTATTCAGTCATCATTCTTCATTCATTTCATCATTCATCATTCTTTTCATCATTCATCATTCATTTAATCATTCTTCATTCTTTTCATTATTCATCATTCATTTCATCATTCATCATTCATTATTCATTTCATCATCATCATTCAATTCATCATTCATCCTTCATTTCATCATTCATTTCATCAATCATCATTCATCATTCATTTCATTAATCAACATTCATCATTAATTTCATCATTCATCATTCATTTCATCATTATTCAGTCATCATTCTTCATTCATTTCATCATTCATCATTCTTTTCATCATTCATCATTCATTTAATCATTCTTCATTCTTTTCATTATTCATCATTCATTTCATCATTCATCATTCATCATTCATTTAATCATTCATCATTCTTTTCATCATTCATCATTCATTTCATCTTTCATCATTCATTTCATCATTCTTCATTCATCATTCAATTCATCATTCATTATTCATCATTAATTTCATCATTCATAATTAATTTTATCATTCATCATTCATAATTCATCATTTATCATTCATTTCATCATTCGTCATTCATCATGTCATCATTCATCATTCATCATTCATTTCATCATTCATTATTCATCATTCTTTTCATCATTCTTCATTTATCATTCATTTCATCATTTATTATTCCTTATTCATTTCATCATTCATCATTAATTTCATCATTCATTTCATCATTCATCATTCATTTCATCATTCTTTTCCTCATTCATAATTCTTTATTAATTTCATCATTCATCATTCATTTCATCATTCATCATTCATTTCATCATTCATTATTCATCATTCATCATTCATTTCATCATTCATCATTGTTTTCATCATTCATCATTCATCATTCATTTCATCATTCATCATTCAGTTCATCATTCATTATTCATCATGCATCATTCATTTCATCATTCATCATTCATCATTCATCATTCAATTCATCATTCATCATTCATTTCATCATTCATTTCATCAATCATAATTCATCATTCATTTCATTAATCAACATTCATCATTAATTTTTATCAGTCATCATTATTCAGTCATCATTCTTCATTCATTTCATCATTCATCATTCTTTTCATCATTCATTTAATCATTCTTCATTCTTTTCATTATTCATCATTCATTTCATCATTCATCATTCATCATTCATTTCATCATTCATTATTCATCATTTATTTCATCATTCATTATTGTTTTCATCATTAATTTAATCTTTCATCATTCATTACATCATTCTTCATTCATCATTCAATTCATCATTCAATATTCATCATTCATCATTAATTTCATCATTCATCATTCATTTCATCATTCATCATTAATTTCATCATTCATTATTCATTTCATCATTCTTCAATTATCATTCATTTCATCATTTATTATTCATCATTAATTTCATCATTCATTATTAATTTCATCATTCATCATTCATTTCATCATTCATCATTCATGATTCATCATTCATCATCATCATGTCATCATTTATCATTCATTTCATCATTCATCAGTCATCATTCATCATTCATTTCATCATTTATCATTCTTTTCATCATTCAGTATTCATTTCATCATTTATCATTCATCATTCATCATTCATTTCATCATTCATTATTCATCATTCATCATTCATTTCATCATTTATCATTCATTTCATCATTCATTATTCATTTCATCATTTATCATTCATCATTCATCATTCATTTCATAATTCATCATTCATCATTCATTTCAACATTCATCATTCATGATTCATCATTCGTCATTCATGATTCATCATTCATCATTCATCATGTCATCATTCATCATTCATTTCATCATTTATCAGTCATCATTCATCATTCATTTCATCATTTATCATTCTTTCATCATTCATTATTCATTTCATCATTTATCATTCATCATTCATCATTCATTTCATCATTCATTATTCATCATTCATCATTAATTTCATCATTCTCCATTCATAATTCATCATTCATCATTCATTTCATCATTCATCATTCATTTTATCATTTATCAA